>NC_090445.1:241510365-241712664 GCF_031143425.1 Pleurodeles waltl
CCCTTTCGTGGCCACGGAAGGGGCTCCCTGTTGCGTCCCTGTCCCAGCCACCGTGCCACCCATGCTGTTCAGCTGCTGCCCAGTCCACCTCTCCCCCCGCTGCAGTCTCCAAGCCCTCCTAGTCAGTCTCTTCTCTCTGGTCCAGTTGGTGGCAGAATTTGCTATCAAGTGCCCCACTGGGAATCCATCACTGCGGACAGGTGGGTTTTGCAGATTGTTCGAAGGGGCTACTCCCTCCCCTTCAAATCTGCCCCACCAGCCATGCCTCCATCAGTCAGCCATATTCTGGAGGATCATTTGGCACTTCTTCGCCAAGAAATTGCGTCTCTCTTGGCCAAGGGAGCTATAGAGAAGGTCCCTGCACCAGAAGTAGGTTGTGGTTATTCCCGCTACTTTCTGGTGCCCAAAAAAGACAAGGGCTTACATCCTATCCTAGACCTTCGGGACCTCAGTCTCTTCCTGAAAAAGGAGACATTCAAAATGCTCACCCTGGCTCAGGTCCTGTCTGCCTTGGACCCAGGAGACTGGATTGGTAGCGTTGGACTTGCAGGACTCTTATTTCCACATTCCTATCCTGCCTGCCCACAGACGTTACCTACGATTCGTGGAATTCACAAGCACATTCAATTGCCCGTCCTCCCCTTCAGTCTTACCAGCGCCCCTCGGGTGTTCACAAAAGTGATGGCGGTGGTCGCAGCTCATCTGCGCAGGTTGGGGTTTGTCTTCCCCTACCTCGACAACTGGCTGTTGAAGGCAGACTCGCCCCAGAAAGTCTTCTCCCACCTTTAGACTACGGCAAACCTCCTGCACACGCTGGGGTTCACTATAATCGTGCTGAAGTCAAACCTGACTCCCTCTCAGACAGTCCCTTTCATTGGAGCTGTTCTGGACACAGCGTATTTTCGGGCTTATCCTCCCAAAAAGGGAGTCCAAGATAATCAGGCTATGATTCCGATCTTTCAGCCTCTGTCTTGGGTTTCCTTGAGACTGATTCTGGGGCTGCTGGGCCTCATGGCCTCGTGCATCCTGCTAGTGACACATTCCAGGTGGCATATGCGGTCTCTGCAGTGGGCGCAGCATCAGGGTAATCTCTCCGACATGGTCCAGATCTCGGAGGGGACTACGAAAGACCCGCAGTGGTGACTTTCGAATCCGCATTGGGTCCACGGAAGATCCCTCTCCCTTCCCCAGCCAGATCTGTCAATAGTGACAGATGCGTCACTTCTGGGATGGGTTGGCCACATTGGAGAGGTGGAGATCCGGGGCCTCTGGTTTCCGACAGAGCCTGGGCTCCATATCAATCTTCTGGAGCTCTGGGCGATGAGGCTTGCTTTGAAAGTATTTCTTCCCTCTCTCAAAGAGAAAGTAGTGCAAGTGTTAATGGACAACACTATATGCCATGTGGTACTTCAACAAACAGGGTAGAGTAAGGTCCTGGACCCTTTATCTGGAGACACTACGTCTCTGGACATTGCTGGAACATCAGGACCTTACCCTGGTGTTTCAACACCTGATGGGTTCTCTGAACGCCAGAGAACACTTTTGCCTAGAGTTCTCAAGAAGATCAGGAACGACCGGGCCCAAGTTATCTTGGGGGCTCCGGACTGGGCACGGAGAGTATTGTATCCTGAGCTATTGAGCATGGCCACAGATCCTTCACTCAGACTGCCTTTTCGGGAGGAGCTTCTGGCGCATCAGCAGGGGACAGTTCTCCACCCAAACCTGTCCAGTCTCTGCCTTCATGCGTGAAAATTGAGCTGTGGCAGTTGACGTCTTTTGACCTTCCACCCGAAGTCTGTGACGTTATCTTGGGAGCCAGGCGTCCCTCCACCAAAACGGTATATGCCTGTCGTTGGCATAAATTTGTGGCATGGTGTACCATCCTATCTGTTGACCCCCTCTCTGCTCCTCTTTCTGAGGTTCTTTTGTTTATTCTTTCTTTAGCCCAGCAGGGCGTTGGTTTGGACACCCCTAAAGGGTATTTATCGGCTATTTCGGCATTTCTTAGATTACCTGATCAGCCTCCATTCTTTAAGTCTCCTATTGCTAATTGATTCCTTAAAGGTGTCACCCATTTGTTTCCTCCCACTCCATTTACCATGCCTCAGTGGGACCTCAATCTTGTCATTACTTTCTTAATGTGTATTCCATTTGAGCCGATGCACAATTGTCCATTATGGCTCCTTACTTTCAAGACTGTTTTTCTTGTTGCCATCACTTCTGCTCACAGAGTGAGTGGGTTTCAGGCTCATTCTTCAAAGCCCCCATACTTGTCTGTGCACCCTGACAAAGCGGTGTTGTGCACTAAGGCTTCCTTCCTCCCTAAGGTCCTTACGCCTTTTTCATTTAGGCCAGTACATCACCGTGCCTACTTTTTATGCACCGCCACATCCTTCTCATGAGGAGGAGAGACTCCATCGCCTGGACCCAAAAAGAGCGTTGTCCTTCTATCTAAATCATACTAAAGATTTCCAGGTGGACGATCAACTCTTTGTTGGATATGTGTGTGTGAAGAAAAGGAAGGCAGTGCAAAAATGTACCATCTCTCGATGGGTACTTCTTTGCATCAAGTTGTGCTACGCTTTGGCCAAGAAGCAACCCCCTGAGGGCTTGCATACTCATTCCACCAGAGCAAATGCTGCTTCCACTGCGTTAGCACACGGTGTTCCCGTCCTGGATATCTGCCAGGCAGCTACGTGGGCATCCTTGCACACATTTGCTAAACATTACTGGCTGGACAGTCAGAGCCATCAGGAAGGCTACTTTGGTTGTTCGGTCTTGCAGGACTTTCTAGTATGATCTTGGTTTGCAGCCCACCTCCGAGGATAGCATTGCTTGGGTATCTATTCTAAGGTAAGGAATCTGCATCTAGAAGTCTCTATCAGATGTACAAGTTACTTATCTTTGGTAATCATATATCTGGTAGAGACATATTCTAGTTGCATATTCCTTCCTCCCCGCTTGCGAACTGATTTCTAGGGACAGGGATTCCCCTTTCAGGGCCTTAGTTCTGGCGCACCAATCTCAGTGTTCTTCGCAGCTCTGCACTTTGGCGTGGAAAGTCGTGGAAAGAAACTGACGTCACTGCGTTGAGGCTGCATCTACGTACTACTCCTGATGTCATCACAGCGACTACGATGCCAACGACGCCCGCGAAGTCGACCAACGCCACCTACTGATGCACAAGGGTATTGCTTGAAGAAAAAAATCTCTGGATCCAGTCTGACGCATGGGGGGAAATTTTAAGGTAAGGAATCTGCATCTAGAATATGTCTCTACCAAATATATCATTACTGAAGGTAAGTAACTTGTACTTTTTGACGGTTAAAATGAAGTGAGGGATAAGGGTTTAGCAAGGGTGTTTTCAGTAAGCCAGTGGCTTCTTTGTTTCGCTAGGAAGGTGTGTTGGTATCTCCGGTAGTCGGGTAGGTTTAAGCCACCAAATTTTTTAGGAAGTTTCAGCTTCTTTAGAGCAATTCTGGGTTTTTTAGAATTCCAGAGGAATTCAGTAAGTAACGTCTATTTCAGCAAAAAAGGTGTCTAAGAGGTATATGGGGGAACATGCTGATTAGAAGGTTAATGGGGGGGTAATCATTATTTTGATAGATTCTGTTCTTCCGTACCAAGTTATGAACCTGGTTGACCATTTGTCTAAGCTATCTTTGATGTTTTCTAGCATCTTTTGCATATTGAGATCGATGGAAACTTCAAGGTTGTGGGTGAACCAGATACTCAGGTATTTTATCTTATCTGGGGCCCTTTTAAGTCTATATGAGCTGATGTGTGAGCTGTTGTTGTGCACGTTGAGATGAAGAACCTCTGTCTTTTCCTCGTTGAGACAGTAGTCTGATATTTTTGAGTTGTCGTTGATGGTGGATATTTTGTGGGACAAGGCTGAGTCCATTGGGGTGGTAAAAAGAAGAATGTCATCCTCGTAGGAGGCTATTTTTTGTGGGCCTGCAGAGAAGGAGATACCAGGGATGAAATGATTTTCTCTGATTATTGTAAGCAGGGGTTCTAACGTTAATAGAAACAGCGGGGGATAGGACATCCTTGTATGGCACCTTGTTGGAGGTAAAAGAGATTAGTTAGCTTTCCATTGATGTTTATTTTAGCTTTAGGTTCTTTGTATAGAGTATCCACGCTGATTCTCCATTTGATAAATCCAGATTGTGAAGGATGTGTTATGTTTTTGATGAGGGATAAGATTTTTGCATATATTTTGCAATCTGTATTTTTAAGGGATATGGGACGATAGTTTTTAGGATTGGATGGGTCTTTCCCTTCTTTGGCTATAACTATTATGGGTGCCTCTGTGGCAGACCCCTCAACGGAGCCAGTAGAGGAGAAATGGGTGAATAGATCTTCTAGGGGACTAATTAGGGAAGTATAGCAAATTTGGTAGAATGAGGCCAGGATGCTGTCTGCTCCCGGAGCCTTTCTGGTTTCCATTTTTTTAATAGCATTTATGATTTCTCTATGAGAAATCAGTTGTTCTAGTGATTGTTTTGTTGATTCATTATCTTAGTTATGTTAATTTTGTATAGGTATCTCAAGCATTTGTTGTTACTTTTGGAATAGAGGGTCTGGTAATAATTATCGAAGGTGTTTAGAATGTCTTTCTTGTTTGTCGATGGGATGCCATGTTCGCTGGTTATAGAGGTTATTCTTTTCTTCTGACGGGTCTGTTTTATGTAGGATACAGTTATTTTGCCAGCTTTGTTACGGCCACAAAAATTGATGGCTTTCTATTTTTAGACTATTAGGTGGGCTTTGTTACTCAGTGTCTTGTATTCATACTTGAGTTTAGTTAGATTATTTAATTGTGTTTTGTCTTTGGTCTTTCTCTAATGCTTTTATTTTTAGTTCTAGTTGTCTAGGGTTTTGTTGTCTGGTATGTTTTTCTTTCACATAAGTTGAATCATATGCCAGCAGGCAGTGCATTTCAGGGCTTCACAGATAATTTGCGCGTTCTGACCAGAAGATCTATTGAGTTCAGTGTATTCATCAATCTCTTTTCTGATTATTTTCTTGAAGGAGGGTTCCTCCATGAGGTGGTCATTCATTCTCCATGTTTTTGTTCCTGTTGTATTGCAGTAGATGTGGTAGAGTGGTGAAATGCAGGCATGGTCTTGAGACCAGGATTGGTTCAATGGTGGGAGAAGAAGTGGCTGGGATGTGTGTTGTCAATTAGGATATAGTCAATGTGGGAGAATGTATTGTGCGGGTGGGAGAAGAATGAGTAGTCATTCCCGGTGGGATTGAATAGTCTCCACATGTCTCTTAGTTTAAGAGAGTTGCACATGTTTAGCATTTGTTTAGAGGATTTGTTAAGCTTAAATTGACATGCATAGTTCCTGTCGAGGGTAATGTCCCAGAGTAAATTGAAATCCCTTCCTGAAACAATTCTGCATTTGGGATGTAGAGTTGAGAGTTTTCTATTGAGGATACCTCAAAAGGTTAGGTTGTCGTTATTGAGGGCATAGATGTTCATTACTATAATTTCAGTGTTGTCCTTCTGTAATTTGGTAAGAAGCCATCTGCCTTCAGGGTTGGCATCTGAGGACAAAATAGTGAGGCCAGAGGTTTTTGAGGTAAGTGTGATCAGACCATTTGTTTTGTTGGTGGCTGGGGCGCATGATAAGTCGCCAACCTATTCCTTTTTAGGAGGATTGCCTCTTTCATGGCCACTTTGGTTTCTTGTAGTAGTATGAGATCTCCCTTGAGTTTGTGTGTATAGTTTAAAATGTTCTGGCACTTGGTTGAGTGATTTAGACCCTTGCCATTAACGAAGAGTATGTTTATGTTGTGTATTTTTGTGGGAGTTGAGTCCTCTCGTCGATGTAACCAGCAGAATGGCAGCTGTTGTTTGTCAGTGAGGTTGGGGGGTGTGGATGTGTGGATTTGAAGGGATGGGATGAGGGAGGGGTAAAAGAATGGGAAAGGGAGAAAGGGGAGGGGGGCAAGGATGACGGATGAGGGAAGGGAGATAGTAGAATAGCACAGTACCAGACAGGAGAGAAGATATGAAATGCCAAAAAGGAAAAAAGTAAAGATAATATAGAGATTGATTAAATATTTGTGCTGAGATTCATGGTACCCTGGAGTGGTATCCGACAGGTTCTAACTGAGAAGAGGCAATGGAGGTCACAAGGGGTCAAGCCTAGGTCTAGAGTGCAGTCTTGTTGCGTCCTGTATTAGAATGGGGTACGTATTGAGATTCACTGCTGTGTCTAAGTGTGATATGTATATACCTAAACTGCTTGGTGGCTGGAGTGCCTGGAATGGTTTTCAAAGGGGGGGCCTAGTAAGTTGGTTGCCATTTAGTGGAAATAGATAACAATAGCGGATGTATTGTAGTGTTTATATTAATAATGTATTTGTAGTTATAGTTGTTGTGTTAGATGAAGAGAGTGTGGTGAGTGAGGTGGCAATTTAAGGGATGGTTGTTAATTGGCAACAAAAGTGTTGTTATTTCTGATGAGATAAGTTTGTTTGCCAACAAGTTGTGAAGTGTGATACCCAATGTATTTCACAATTGTAGAGTACAGTAAACAGGTTACAGTATACCAACTTATTATTATCATAGTGCCAACATAATACCAACATAGTACCTCCTTAGTACCAACCTAGTACCCACATAGTACCCAGATAGTGCCAACATAGTACCAACATAATATGAACATAATATTACCATGTGTGCAGCAATGTATATTTGGGACAGAGAAGCAAGGTTGGTATAATTTAGATTCAGAACATATCTATCATAAGTGAATTGGTTAAATGACCCCAGGTTATTATAGTGCAAGTAGTGCTGGCAAACGTTAGTGAGTTATATATTTTTGCAACCTGTGGGTTAAAAGCTTATGCGATAACAATTGAATCTTGTTCGATATTAGTATCCTTATGAAACCTGGTAAGAGTAAATATGTTATAAGTGATGGAATGAATCAGTACTATAATTTCGTATTCAGGTTAACACAGATTAGAGAAGATCAGATTTGGTCAGAGCAGGCCTAAGGTCAGTATAGAGATACAATGCCCGTTAGTAAAGAAAAGGAGAGAAAAACCTTGCCACTGATTAGGGTTATTAGTAGCTGATAGTTAGCTAGTTTTTAGATTTAGTAGGTTGCTCTCCACTTTACCTATTCATTGGTGGGGTGTATCCCGGTTTGAAGAAGTGGAATCAACTCAGATATTTCAGCATGTCATTGTTATTAATCAAGAGTGAGCTTGTGTGCCCATGTGTCGTTCGGGGTTCTGCAGTGCCATGGGAGGTAGGTGCATTGGGCCCTGTTTGGGCCGTTTGGGGGCAACCTTGATTACTGTTGGTTAATTAGTGAGTAGAGAGTTTGTGACTATTAGTAGGGAGGACTGATGTTAAGTGTTAATCATCCCTTCCAAGTTTTAAGAAGTCATTTTCAAGTCTTGAATTTCCGCATCATAGGACTCCAGTTCCTTAGGATCTTCAAAGATATTGTTTTTCCTGTTGGATGTTGTTTTTATTTGTGCGGGGCCAAAAAACGAAAATTGTATTGCCAGATCTTTCAAAGCTTGCCTCTGGCATAGGAACACCTTTTGTTTCTTGATAGTGTCTTTGATGTAATCTTAAGAGATCCCTGTGGAGGCGCCTTGCCACTTGATTCTCTGTATTTTCTTTATGTGGGTGAGAATGGCTTCTGTGTGTGAATAGCGGGGGGGGCTTAAAACGAGTACTCTTGGAGCTTTGTTGTTTGTGGGCTTATGTGTGGGCACTCTGTGTGCTCGAGTTACTTCAAAGTCTTTGTGTAAGTTTATATTGAGTACTTGGAGAATCCATTTTTCAATTGATGTGGCACAGGAAGGGACCTGATTTTTGCTGCCCTCTGGAAGCCCAAAAATGCTCAAGTTGCCCCTTCTATTTCTATCTTCGAGTTCGGTGATATTCCTTTCCAGTCAAGCCAGTCTTGCAGAGGTGGTTCATAAAGTTTTAGAAGAGTTATGTTTGTGGTGTTCCAGGAGGTTTATATTTGATTCTATTTCAGAGACTCTGCCACCGAGTTGAATCATTTATTGTTTCAAAGATGCAAGGTTGCTATGTACTGTTTATGTGGTGGATTTTATCGTTTGAGCAAGCACGTTTAACATGTCAAGATTCTGCATAATTAGGTCTAAAGTAGCGGGGTTGTCAGATTTGGATTTTATAGGGGAGTCTGGGGCAGGGGTGTCTTGCTTATATCTCTTTTGTGCCGGTTTGGTATCTTTCAGTCCTCCTCTCTCTTCTTTGGAGTCATGCAACTTGGTGTCCGCCATTTTGAGGGCAGGCCTTACAGTAAGTTCCATGTGAAGTGCCCCTAGCGGGACTTGAGCAGCTGAACAGTGATGTTTGCCGGAGGTAAGAATGAACACCAAAAAAAAAAAAAAAGATGTTGGGTGTAGTTAGCGTGTAGAGAAGTATGATAGTAGGTTGGATTCAAAAGTTTCCGCACTGCACTGGGGTGTGGAATTAAATAAAATATCCATTGGACAGGTTGCTTCTTAAATCTACTTGTCCCTTTGGGGCAATGTAGTATGGCTACAAATTATGGCAGCAATTTCATTATGTAAGAAATCGGATTGTGCAGATCTACATACTGGGGCTGGAGGAAGCAGTAAGCAATATTTCCAGGGCTGGAATGCCCTTGAGTCTGCAAACCTACTAACTTGCATGTTTTAAGTATTATCACCACCTCTTCTCTAATCTTTTCCTATAATGAGAAAGGTTGGAAATTTACTCCTGACAAGGGCAAAAGTAGTAGTTCTTCCAGGGTTGGAAAAATGTGGTTTGGGGGGAAAGTGAACTCGTAAATGCTCAATGGATGTTCACCTGAGAAAATCTACACGTGCATATTTGCTCGTGCTAAAATACACTATTTCAAAGACATGTACAATGGGTGCACTTTTGTGACATTCATTTTTTCTTTAAGATTAGGGTCCCTTAGGTCTGACGATAACGAAGACATTTTGAGTTAATTAGACTTCTATTTCTCTCTCTGTCTATCGCCTGGCTTTTCTGTGAGTGATCGCATTCTGCTCTTTCACAAGTAGCTTAGTGGCACACAAAGTAGTTTTGTTCAGTGCCAGGAACAACTTTGGCAATCAGTGGCGTAACAAAAATGGAGGTGGCCCTCCTGCAAAGTACATGGAGGGTCCCCCTCCAGACTCATTCAGGGCAGGTGCTGTGCTGAGGGGTGGGGGTCCTGGAGAGGGGTAGTGGGTCCTTTGTTAGGCCACAGGTGGCAATGTGTGCTTCCTTTTGAGACCAACAATCTTTTTTTCTTTTTGCCAGTGTTTGTTACAATAGTGAGGGCCTGGCAGCTCCCACAGCAATAAAGTGTTACAAAAGCCATGTCAAAACAAGACACGCATTGACGAAACCAAAAGACTCACAACAAATGTTGGATCAATTGGCTTTGCCAGTGCTTGTTTATGTTCTTGTTTCCAATAATCTCGTTGAAAATGGTTGCACTGATTTTTCCATTAGGAATATTTTTGGGAAATGCTAGCATGCATCAACACATTTTACTAAATGACGCTTTAAAGAATTCTTTTGCATTTTTAATTTTTCTGAACATTTTATTTTGAAAGCAAAGCTTCATCAGTCTTGCTTACAAGCTTCTGCAAACATTGGAGTCTAATCAGAGAGCGTTCTGGGAGCATTTTACTTAGCCTCATATTGTTAAACTTTCCAAACGTATGTACACTTTTTGTTTTTTGTTTTACTGGAACCACTGTTAGTAGTGCAGTGTGACCTTAAGATGTTTATTTCCAGCGCTCACCCTAATAATAAAGGCTTTTAATTAATAAACCATGAATACAAGTACGAACAGCATTAACATATGGACATATACATTACCTCAACTGCAGGCAGTTCCCTTCCCTGTAAACTGGCAGCCAAAGGGTTTGTGCTTCAGGGGGTCGGACCTACTTGTCCCACGGACAAAATAGCCATGAAAACTTGTTGCCTTTGACCCCAAACAATATGTCCCGGGCGTTGATCTTCTTTAAAGCTTAGATGTTTAGAATGGGCCTCAGACCACCATAGATCGTGAATTTCACAAGGCGACAGATGCAGATTGTTGAGAGGTAGAGTGAGATGCAGTAGTCTATGGGGGTCATTCTGACCCTGGTGGTCAAAGACCGCCAGGGCCGCGAATGACGGAAGCACCACCAACAGGCTGGCGGTGCTTCCTTGCCCATTCTGACCGCGGCGGTAAAGCCACGGTCAGAAAACCGGGGCCGGTGGTTTCCTGCCGGTTTACCCCCGGCTGGGCGAATCCGCCATGGCGGCGCTGCAAGTAGCGCCGCCCTGGGGATTCTGACCCCCTTACCGCCAGCCTGTTTCTGGCGGTTGTCACCGCCAGGAAGAGGCTGGCGGTAACGGGTGTCTAGGGGCCCCTGCACTGCCCATGCCAATGGCATGCTTAGCAGACAGTGAAAAGCGCGACAGGTGCAACTGCACCCGTCGCACCCCCGCAACACCGCCGGCTCCATTCGGAGCCGGCTTCTGTGTTGCAGGGCTCCTTCCCGCCGGCCCAGCGGGAAGGTCAGAATGGCACCAGCGGTCTTTTGACCGCGGTGCGGCCAAATGGCGGTTCCCGCCAGGCGGGCGGCAACCGCCGCCCGCCGGGGTCAGAATGACCCCCTATGTTCCTCCCAAGTTTTAGCAACACTTGAGTAGTTTTACATGGTGCACAATGTAGGGTGTTGTATGGCAACGTGCAGCACACTGGAGTGTAAGGGTTTGTTCTCAGCCCCCATCTGTATGTATTTTGGGCTGCTGTAGAAATGGAGGATTTTAGGATCCCAAGGTGTGTAGCTTGAAGGCAACCAGGGTGTAGAAGCTGTATTCTGGTAGGAAAGTTCTGGACATTTTCCTCAGGTGGTAGCCACATCCCCACAAAAATTTTAAGTCTTAATGTTCGTGGACTGAACGCCCTGGTGAAACAACTTGCACTTCTCTCCCTGCTTAGAGACTTGAATTGTGATGTCTGCCTCATGGAAGAGACACACCTCTTTAAGGCAGACTGGAAGCATCTACACTCCAGTTGATTCGACCCCCATTACTTCTTCTCTGGGAAGAGGAAGAAAGCAGGGGTAGCGATTCGCCTGGCCACATGCTTCCTGGTTAGGGTGGTTCAGCTCCAAACTGAAATACCAGGTAGATTGTTGTCTGTAGGGTGAATGTTAGCTACTCCAAACGTGGATATTATGATCAGGGGAGATTTTAATCTGGTCGGAGATGCTTACATCGACAGTCCCACGCAGAGTTTGGGCCAGGCGGGAGGACAGTCGCAGGCACGTTGCCAGTAGTTAGCTAATACCGGCCTGGTAGATATCTGGCGACAGCGTCACCCTCTTAAAAAAAAAAGCTATACATTTCTTCCACAGCACACCAGTGCTACGCTGGGACTGATTATTTTCTCATTTTCCAGCACTTAACCACAGTAACTAAGGTAGTTGACGTTGGAGTGGCTGCACTCGCCAACCACTCTCCCATAGCCATAAGTTTTCACCTACCGGGTCCCACCTTACAACACAGCACTTGGCGTCTTAACTACACACTTTTAAGTGAGGAAGCCACAGGCAATGAAATAATGTTTGCCGTGCAAGACTTTCTGCCTACTAACGAAAACCCAGAGACCTTAATAGCATTACTTTGGGTTACTTTAAAGGTAGTACTCCCAGGTCGCTTTATAGCAGTGGCAGCTTGAATGAAGAAGGACAGGAGGGATAAGCAGTCACAGCTGGTGACTAAGGGTGGGGGACTTAAAAGAAGAGCATAAACATACAAGCTCCTGCAAGGTGAGGAGGCAGCTTACGCCTGCCCGCTGGCAACTCAGAAGCTCTTGATATTGGGAAAGCTGAGTGCGCTTTCCTGCGCCTAAAGTAGAAATACTATTTTGGCGGTAATAAAGAGGGCCGTCTTGGTACATAGTCTCTGGGCCCTGACCCTTCAAAAGACAATATTAGAGGTTTAGGACTCGCAGAGCCACATGGCCATCCAAACTGAACACATATCTTGGGCGTTTGAGCACCTTTACACCACACTGTACACTGCTGAAACCCTGGCACTAGGGGACACTGAATCATATCTGGCACAACTGCCCTTAAACTGCTTCCCCTGGCTGAGTCCTCAGGCTTAGATAAGGACATCCATGTCACAGAAGTGCTGATGGCTATACAGCGGCTGCCACCTGGCAAAGCACCTGGCCCAGACAACTGCACATCAAGCTTCTATAAGACCTTTGCCCCTGACCTAGCACCCATCTTAACTCAGCTGTATAACTCTTTTAGCACAACTGGTACACTCACAGATACTATGCAACTGGCACCCATTACAGTTATTTCTAAGCCGGGCAAGGATCCCACCCACTGTTCCTCAAACTGCCCTATCTCACTGTTAAATATTGATGCCGAGATTTCTACAAGTATATTAGCCACCCATCTGGACCCAACATCTAGTGGATCTAGTGGATCCTGATCAAGCAGGGTTCATACCTGAATGCAACTGTAGCGATAACACCAAGTGTTTGTGCCACCTTCTTGACAAGGCCCATCGGCCTGGTACCCCCACCTTTCTATTGTCTGTTGATGCCAAAATGACATTCGACCGGGTATACAGGCCGTATCTCCAACTGGTCCTCACTAAAATGAGTTTGGTCCTGCAGTCATGCTGGTGGGTATTGTCCTGCTACAAGTACCCTCGGGCAGCGGTCCGAGTCAACGGCCTGATGTCTCGGACATTTGAAATCACTAGGAGGACTTGTCAAAGCTATCCTCTGCCCCCCCCCCCCCTGCTCTTTGCCCTCTATATGGAATCCTTTGCCAAACGGATATGCCTAAACAGTGGCATTGGGGGCTTGTAGATGGGGGGCAGGGAGCATAAACTGGCACTTTATGCTGACAATGTGATGATCATACTGATGAAGCCTCTTTCCTCTTGACCCTCACTGATGAGGGGGATGAGCCATTCAGGAGAGACTCCGGTTTAAAAATAAACTTTCTGAAGTCCAGTATTGTTAACCTTACCCTGCCTGAAGCCGACCAGGCTCATCTGGAGCGCCTTTTCCCTTTCACCTGGGCAGCCCAGGGGGTGACCAGTGTGGGCCTCTAGATACTCCTGACACCAGGCAAACTTTCCAACTGCAACTTTGCAAAGCTGCTGACCACTATCAGGTCTGACCTCTCTTCCTGGAAGAAACACACTCTTCTGTGGCTGGGGCGGCTGTTGGTGTTCAAAATGACACGTCTACCAAAGCTAATGTATGTCATGCAACCTTTACCACTGCAGCCCCCTCCCTCTGCCCTCAACAAGTTACTGCACCTCATTGATGACTTTGTCTGAGGCAGGAAAATCGCTCATGTTGCGACGAAGCAAGATTACTTGGCCTCTTGGGAGAGTGGACTGGACATCCCTCACTTCATGAGCTAATATCAGGCTGTCCAGCTCCGCTACATGGTGGAATAGGCTAGGCCTTACACGGATGCTGGTGCTTTATGGACCAATCAGTGGCCGGCATCCACATCTGGAAAATACCACGGCTGCCAAAACCCCATCGCCCCCCAGTGTATATTGTGCCCCAATATGAGTCTGGGACACAGTACAAACCCAACATAAGCTCTCCTCATGCATTTTGCCCCTGACACCCTTTATAGGCAGTCTTGACTTCTCACCAGCGGCCCATGGTCCTTAGACACTGGCTACTGCAACCCCACATTCAACCCCACGCAAGCCATCATCTGATGTAATCTGAAAAGTGGCTTATCAGTCGTTCGTCTGACCAACGTATACTCTCTGACATCTATAAATTCCTCAATGCCCCCCCTTGAGGCCCCCTAATCCCCAGCGCAGAAACGCTGGGAACTTGAGTGTGAATGTACCTTTACCACCAAGGAATGGGGTGACATCTGACACAGGGCCCACACCTCTGCCAGTAGTGCGACAGGTGCAGAAATGATGCTTAAGATTGCGAATTACTGGTATTACTTGCCAGTTAGGGTGGCTAAGTAGAAACGGAACAGTGACACAACTTGTTGGTGACAGTATGGACAGTTAGACATACTTAAACATTTGCTCTGGCACTGCTCCAAGATGAAACCATTTTTGGCGGAGGTACTGACTGACATTAACCTGATATGTTACAAAGACATTTCCATATTTCCCAGCCAGATACTCTTAGGACTCCCTTATGTGCTGACTTATCCATTGAAGTCGGTGAAGGGTCGAGCCATCACTCTGGTGATTTGTAAAGCACAATCCAAAAATACTTACAAATGCATTTACAAAGGAATTAGACACGAGGAGTCGGAGTGAAGAATCAAGACCAAGGTCTTATTTATTATGCTGCAGCAAAGATAACAGATCTACAACTGGCATCCCCAGCCCAAAGTAAAGTGTGCTAGCTTGGTGTTTCTAACAGTGATATTTATACTCATACATCAAAGGATTCATAAAATAAGTGAATAATGATACATGTCATACAGGAATTTAAGGAGGGAATCAGTTTTCACACACTTGTTCCTGTCCTTGCTCTGTCCTCGACTCCCTTCTGCAGTTGTCTGGCCTTGCAAATTCTTGGAACATTTCAAAGAATTTCATGGTTCAGAGATACAGATATCGCATTCAGAGTACAGCAGCATAGGTCAGTCAGTTTATATTTACCACATGAATATAATGAGTAATGTGCCCCAGATAGGAAAAGGAAACCAGCTGCAGGCCCGTTGTAGAACCAGGCGTATTACTAAAAGACTATATAAGTAAAAACATGCAGTATGTAGTGCATTTGGAGAGGACTCAAACCATATGTTTCAACAGGAAGGGAGCAGTACAAAATGGATTCTTACAATGGGCCCTTTTTGAGTTTTTTCTCAAATGCAACAAACACTCTCACAAGGTGTTCTAAATCTCCTCATATATGTTCAATTTTACACCTACGGCCTTTGAATTGGTGTTCATGGGGACATAAACGACCGATGGGAATGAGCAGCCGGTATCTTTTGTGAGAACGGTGGGATCAGTAGCCATTAGGGGTTGGATCTCTTCTCTCTGCATTATAGCTCAATTTGTTTAATGTATATTAAATGGGGTGGCTTACACATTTTTAAACAGGAACATAAAGCGGGTAAGCAGTGAACTAACAGACAACCTAATACGATAGCTAGTATCTTAAACATTAGGGGCCTCATTCCGAGGCCGGCGGGCGCCGCCCGCCTGGCGGGAACCGCCATATGGCCGCTCCGCGGTTGAAAGACCGCGGAGGCCATTCTGGCTTTCCCGCTGGGCTGGCTGGCGACCGCCAGAAGGCCGCCCGCCAGCCCAACGGGAAACCCCTTCCCACGAGGAAGCCGGCTCCGAATGGAGCCGGCGGAGTGGGAAGGTGCGACGGGTGCAGTTGCACCCGTCGCAAATTTCAGGGGCCCTCTTACGGGGGCCCCTGCAGTGCCCATGCCATTGGCATGGGCACTGCAGGGGCCCCCAGGGGCCCCACGACACCCCATACCGCCATCCTGTTCCTGGCGGGCGAACCGCCAGGAACAGGATGGCGGTATGGGTTGTCGGAATCCCCATGGCGGCGCAGATGGAGGATTCCTGAGGGCAGCGGAAAACCGGCGGGAGACCGCCGGTTTTCCTGTTCTGACCGCGGCCAAACCACCGCGGTCAGAATGCCCTGCGGGGCACCGCCAGACTGTTGGCGGTGCTCCCGCCGACCCCGGCGGTCCTTGACCGCCGGGGTCGGAATGACCCCCTATGTCTTTAAACAGCCAGCCCCACCTGCCAAGCCAGGACCATAACCATG
The DNA here is from genome assembly GCF_031143425.1 of Pleurodeles waltl. Taxonomy (NCBI): domain Eukaryota; kingdom Metazoa; phylum Chordata; class Amphibia; order Caudata; family Salamandridae; genus Pleurodeles; species Pleurodeles waltl. The sequence continues at coordinate 241,526,184 of NC_090445.1, forward strand.
ACAAGCTCAAACTGCCTCCATCATATTGCCCCCCTTCTCAAATACTCGTACTGCATCTTTTATTTTCCTGACATCCAATTCTATCTCTGACGATTTGTTGACAAAATAGCAGCATTTTTGCTGATATTGGTGTTGGATTAAAGCACATAGTCCTCCTTGTTGTACCATAATTAAATCAAAAGCCAGACGATTTTGTATAGCCAATTGGGCTGCAGAGGTTATTTCTAACTGTACTCTTCCTATGACCTCCCTGGTGGTGTTAAATGAAATGGCTAATTTAGTGGACATGTTTATCATTGCCAGCTGTATGTCGAAAACTCCAAATCCCGGAATAAAAACTTGTAGCAATTGAAATACCCAGTTCTTTCATTCCTCCAATATAGGCATCCCTCGTTTATACCTATGAACAAAACTACCCATGTTAAGGGGCTGGGAAGATTATATATTTGATATCACAGTAATGTTGGGTGCCAAATATGCCAGCGAGCATATCCCTTCCCAATTTAGGGGGAGTACCTTATACACAGTTCTTCCACATACAAAATACATGCCTCCCTGGATTTGTGAGTTTATAATGATGTACTTTACTCGGGGCAAACCCACACCCTTGGGTGTGTCATGCTCAGAACTATTACAATACTTGTAATCCCTCCACATTTCATTTAGCAATGATACATTTGCACAGGGTACAATATAGGAGCATCTAGCTGTCCAGAGAGGGCCAGGAAAAACTTGTGACAATACAAAAGGTGAATTCTTCCCATCTCGATCTCTTTCCCTTGAGGGATCATATAACAATCCTTCTGGATCTACCAGAACCTCCTCTCCTCCCACCGTCAGATTCTAATAATGTAAAGTATAGTTGTGCTGAGTCCCATTAATTAATGAGGTCCAATTTCTGTCTAATTTATCCTCTTCGAGTTCCCAGTTTCCCGTGTTATCATCAAATAACAGAGTGTAAACACATTGTTCGGGTGGGACCTTCCCCATGTATTTTGCCTCTGGGTTTTGACCATACGACTGAGTACCAAAACATATGGGAAACATTTTATGTGTGACATTCTTTCCAGGAATCGGGGAAAGCTTTTATATTTTGCCTGTGTATTAGGTAGCAAAGTACACCTAGGGTACCACTGATATTCTTGTTGGGCACATTTCCAAGTGGTATTGGGTACAAGACACACTTCCCATTTTCCATATTCGCCTGGTGACACTGGTACTTCATAAAAGCCTATTGGGTTCTCGGGGTGTCTGAACAAGTGCTGGCAAATCCAGCAGTCAGTGAGACTCAATGTTTCGGCCAATTTCCCATGAACCTTTATCAATGGATGTAAGGTGGGATTTTGCAACAATGATGCAACACCGCTGGACGTCATACATATTAACATAAGGGTCACTAGGTACTTCATTATTGTTTTGTGGAAATAATTATAAGGCCACTCTTCTCTATTCTCTCGAGGGATGTTTGTCCTGCCAAATGGATATATTTTCATAACTTTATTCTACTCTCCTCCTTGTTCCTACTACCTTTCTAGGGTGCTGCTTTAATTCTCTCCACCACCTATGTGTGTTCAAGAATATACCCACACAATTACCAAATATCCAAATGCAAAATATTGAGACTACTATACTAATAATCATATATGTATATACAAATATCTGAATTCCTGCAATGTTCACAACCCACTAGAGTCCTGCAGCGTCTCGCTTCCCACTTTAGTATCCTCGCTGCACAAGTTCGTCCATAAACAATTTCTCCAAACACTGGGCAATAGGTGCTGGCTTGATCCTGGGTCCCTTGATCACTCCTTGTTGGGCTTTACTCCTGATGGGAGCTCAACTCCTAGCGAGTAGGGTGCGATACTTCAAAGCTTTTCTCCAGTATAGTTTGTCAGTTTGTTCAATATTTCAGCAAAAAGAGGGCAGAGGCTAGCAATTAAAATCAGGTCGGTGATCTGCTGGGTACTTAACAGAAGAGGCATCTTTCCTGCTGGGACTACAAGCTGCACCAACCCTAATGACTGGCCGCTTATGTAGAACTGGGATTAGTTTCTCTAATTACACCGCGGATAGCCACAGAACTGTTAACCCCACTTACACACGTTTTTATAGCAGATAATATCGTTGTACAAGCAGCATCCCACTATGCTTGTGTTAACGTTGAGACTGTGTTATACTGACCAATGTTGTGGTATCGTTGCATAGGCTAGTCACCCGTGTTCATGTTCATGCTGAAGTTTTAATCTTCACAATCATTTACAACCTCATTGCCCAACATGTGCGTGACAACAGTGAGGATAGCTCGCTTTAATGCCGGTACATCAGGGGCATCGGAAATACATGTGGCATTGAAGGCGGGGAACTGTATTTCGTGAAGCAAGCGTGCCGTATTCTACTGAGCAAGGGATTCCTTGGCCATTCAGAGGAGACCTGTTTGTAGTTCCAAGCTGGGAGCTATCAGGGTGATGTAAATGTAGTTTGTCGTGGGTGTCACCACCGTACGCACCTTCAGAATTCTGTTCATTTGGGTGGGCGAGGACGCAGGTTGTATCGATGGGTTTGTTGATCTTCAAACAGCAAATCTTTGTCGCTGGGCTGCTGTATCACCTCAGGAGCAGAAGTGGTAGTACTTAAATCATGTGGAGGTGTCTCCTGTCTCCCGTCTGCAAAGGTAATTCTGCTGCTGGAGTAGATTGTAGTGGAATCAGTGCACGCTTACAATGGCTAGCGTGTATCCAGTTTTTCCTTCCTTCCACTTTCACTGCCGTCTGTGTAGGAAGCAGTACCTGGGCCGGCCCCCACCACCTGGGCTGAAGACTGCTGGTTCTTTGAAAGTTCTTTGTCATAAGCCAGTCCCATGGTTTGAAATGATGACCAGGGCCTTCAAGGGGATGGCCTTGACCTGTGGGTGGATCAAATGTAAATCTTTAGTTAGTTGTTTATAATAATCTACAATCAAAGGATACTGTACTTCAGAAAGCTTCTTTGGCCGCGTTACCCCCCAGATATTGGCTGGCCTTCCCATGACTATCTCGTAGGGGGATAATCGTGACTTGCTACTGGCAGTTGTCCTAATGGACAGCAACGCTAGGGGCAAAACACCTGGCCATTTTAAATTGGTCTAAGTACAAATCTTGGCTATTTTGCTCTTTAAGGTGTAATTGTACCTCTCTACGAGGCCTGCTGATTGTGGGTGTTTAGCAGCATGAAATCGCTGTTTGATGTTAAGGGCAGTACAAACTTTTTCCATCACTTCATTAGCGAAGTGGGGGCCTTTGTCACTCCATACTGTCCTAGGTAATCCGTATCTAGGAAAGTACTCTTTCAGTAGTATCTTGGCGGTAGAGAGGGCACCATTGTCTTTTAATGGGTAGGGCTCTGTCCATTTTGAAAACATACATACTACCACTAACACATATTTCAGTTTGTTACATAGTTCCATGTGGATAAAATCCATCTGTATAGCTTCAAAGGAGAGATCAGGAGGGGCAAAGTGACCAGGGGGCGTCTGGGTCCCTTTTCCTGCATTGTGCATTGCACACGCCATACAACTCTTGACCAGGTTAGTAGCAGCTTTGGATATCATAGGATTACTTCAAACATGGTCCAAAGTTGTCTTGATGCCTTGGGCACTGATGTGTGCAGGACTGTGGGCCATAGTGACCATAGCGTGTACATAACAATTAGGTATCATCCATCTTCTCCTGTCTGTGTCCTCTGTGTAACAACCCTCATTGTCTAGTCTACAGTTCTTTTCCCATTCTTCTGCTGTTGCTTCTGCTTGAATGTCTCTTACACACTGCAAGGTATTTTCTAGTACTCCGTTATTGGGCTCTTACCTGGTACTACTCTCAACGTATGCATTGTCAAATGGTGCTTGTGCTGTTGCTTTCGCAGTAGAATCTGCAAAAGCATTTCCTCTTCCTATGTCATCAGTAATTGTCTTGTGGGCACTACACTTAATGATTGCAACCTGACGGGGCAAACCGAGAGCATTCAGAAGTGCCACAATCAAAGTGCCATGCTGAATGGTAGTGCCATGCGAAGTGATAAAGCCTCTATTCACCTTGAGTCACCCAAAATTATGAGCTACTCCAAACGCATACTGGCTATCAGTGTAGATATTAACATTAAGATGCTCACTTATTTCACAAGCTCTAGTGAGGGCAATTCATTCTCAGCCTGTGCCGAATTTTGTGTGATTCTATGGGATTCAACCACTGTTTTTAACGTGGTAATGGCAAAGGCTGCAGTGGCCGTACCATCTGGTAACTTGAAGCAAGACCCATCTACAAACGGCTCTCCCTGTGGGTCAGATAGGAGAGTATCTGTTAAATCTACCCGTCCCTTGGTTTCTTCCTCAGTGGCAAAAATGCAAATATGGTCAAATTCCACATTTTCCTGAGGGAGGGGTAGTAACGTAGCTGGGTTCAAAACATTGCAACGCTTCAAAATGATATTTGGACTGAACAGTGTTAATTCATAACCCGTTAGACAAGCACTGGTGAGATGCTGCGTCAGTGTTTTGTTTAACAAAATATCAACTGGATGAGGAACCATCACAGTGAGCGAATTGCCACCAACAAACCCTTCACTTTGTTTCACCGCAGCCGCTGCAGAAGCCACTCCTCCAAGACAACTAGGCAAAGCTTGCGCTACAGTGTCTAAGGTGGAAGAGAAGTATGCACAAGGGCGTTGTCTCCCACCTTGATCCTGTGTCAAAACTGACAATGTACAGCCATGCTTTTCATGCACAAATAAAACAAATGGTTTGCTGTAATTCGGATTACCTAATGCAGGAGCAAGCACAACGCCTTTTTTAGTTCTTGAAAAGCCTCCTCACATTCGTTAGTCCAAGGTACAGGAGAGGGCACACCCAAAAGTGTCAGGGCAGTCAATGGTTTTGCTATAAGTGAAAGATTTGGGATCCACTGTCTGCAAAAGGATGTAAATCCCAAAAACGCTCGGACTTAAGTGGGGTTGCACGGTGCAGTCATAGTATGAACAAGTTTTATTTTGTCTGGATGTAATCTCCTTCCCTCCTTAGAGAGGAGGTGTCCTAAATAGGTAACCTCTCTACAGTACTGCAATTTTGGGTGAGACACTTTATGACCCAAGGATGCTAAATGATGTAATAATGCAACAGTATCAGCTTTACATTGTGCCATAGAATCTGAGCCAATTAAAATATTGTCAATGTTCTGCAACAGTACAGAGCCTGAGGGTGGATTGAATTGGTCCAATTGACGTTTAAGAGCTTCACTATATATGCTAGGGCTCTCGGTAAATCCTTGAGGAGCCCTGGTGAAGGAAAATGATCTGCCAAATATTAAGAAACTGAAGAGATATTGGCTTTGTGGCGCTATCGGGATGCTAAAGAATGCATTATTTAAATTGATTACTGAGAAATAACACGCAGTGGGTGGTATCATGGTGTAAAGACTGTTCATGTCTGGGACCACGGGAAACTGGGGAACGACTATTTTATTGATCTCTTGGAGATCAATTACTAAACGGTATACCGTGTTATCAATAACTGATTGGCCAACATCTGAGTTATTAGTATCAATTGGTTTCTTAACAAATGGGAGAATAGGGCTGTTACATGGGCTGCCCACTATTATTTTTACCACACCTGCATGCACAAGGTCAGAAATGACCGCCTTGAGCCCTTCTTCGCTTGCTTTAGACAATTTGTGTTGAGGAATACGAGATAGCCGGGCACCTGGTTTGACTTTGATTACAATAGGGTCGATATCCATGATGCCTACATAATTTTTGCCAGTGGCCCATGAGCGAGGGTCTACCTCCGCTAGCTCTGGGGGTAAATCGCATTCCTGTGAAAACATGCACCGGGTAGGGGCAGTGTTATCCATAGTTACATAGACACCATCCATTGAACTGTAAATGACTACATTTAATTTCTTTAACATATCCAATGCAAACAAGTTTTCACGGCAACCTGAGGTTGAGGAGGGTGGAGGGTCCACTGTAAATGATCCTACAGTTACTCTCATAGGTGCTGAGATGGAGCTCACCACGGGGATCCCAGAAATCCCTATTGAAGTGGTATGAAGCCCAGACAGGGGAGCCCCGGAGACTGCAGCATGTGCAATAGATGTTCTGGTGGCGCCAGTATCTAGAAGAAACTTATGGCCCACCCCTTCGATCTTTGCATCGATGTAGGGACCACTCTGATCTACGGGAATACTGACTCGCCCCTGGCCCTGTCTGCCCTAGTAATCGTATAATTCTAAAAGGGAATCACCAGCATAATATTGTTGTTCAAATGCATTGTCAAAAATATTAGTATTGTGCGGGACCTGGTTTACATTCTGCAAATTCTGACTATCTCTACCTCGTCCTCGCGAGTTACCTGACGCATTCCCTCTTTCAAGTGCCTTGCTCTGTCTACCTTCCAGCAATGGGCAAGTATCACGCCAATGGCCATCCTGTTTACAGTAGGCATATTGGTTGATATTCAGTCAGCGGTCTTGGGGTGGTGCACATACACCTCGTCCTCGGCCCCTTCCCCGTCCCTTTGGTGGGCCACCCCTCGGCTGAGGGAATGTGTCTCCCTGGGGATATGCCTGCTGTAATAGTACCTTTTTCTTCAAATCTTTTACTGACTTCTCATTCTTTTCTAATTCTTCCTTATACCTACTCTCATAATATTGTGCCATCTGTAAAATCTCTGCCTGTCCTTTTGTCATCCACGAACTCTCTGTTGCTTTTAATTTTTGTGATATTTCAGGTAGATGGCCATTAACAAAGCGTTCCACAAATAACGTGACACCCGTTACGGTGGCAAGATCTTGACCGCTAAAATCTGAGAACCCATGTTCAAATCTAGTAAAGTAATCTGGGACATCTTCATCTGTTTTTTGTTTATAAGTGGCAAGTTTTCCCCAGTCCACAGTTTGAAGTGGAATAATAGTTTCTAATTTAGTCAATATTCGGTCAGATAAATTTAACAAGTCCTGATGAGGCAGGGTTCCTGGTGCCCTGCCTGCTTCATGTTGTTCTAAAGCCCCCCATGTGGCTCCCAAGGTAGGCGCATCATCTACTCTTCTTATTTTATGCCAGACTTCGGGGCACAATAAAACACCAAAAAAATAATCAATGTCTTTGAGGGTCATGGTGGTGGTGGAAATAGCAGTTCTAAGGTCACGATAGAACCCAGCTGGATTCTTTCGAGGATCTGGCAAGTCCTTTCTTATAGCCATGACCTCTTCCCTTTTCCATGGGATATGGACAAACTGAGCCACATGTACAGGAGGCGGTTGGTTGGCGGCAGCTGCAATTGCAGCAGCAGCGGGAGGATCAGGATGTACTTCCTTCATTGGGTATTCCTTTTCATACATATCAGAGAGATTTGCTGTATAAGGAGTCTTAAAATTGAAAACATCTTCTCTAGCTAAAACACAAATGCGTACTCCCTCCGTTAAATCCTTGTCATCAAGTTTGCAAGCTACGATGTCACGCCAAAGTCGGTATAATTCCTGTCTATAAGGGAGAGAGGTAGAGTTCTTAGTATAACAATGCCAATCCCTTTCCAATTTTTCGACCACATACTGAACTGCTAATTGTTGTTCAAAATTTGGCATGTGTCGTACTGTCTGCATAATGTCAGTGTGAGTATACGTAGGAATTTCCATCCAAGCCTCTGACTGATTTTTAATAACCTGTTTTTCTTCCTCCCCAGTAGTGGAGCGTGTATTAGGGGGTGAAGTCAATTTCATAGGTGTACATTGACGATTTGGAGTGTCAGGATTAGAGGACATTACTTGCAAAATCATATTGTCCGCGGGCAGCGGCGGAGAAGAGGGTAGGGGAACTGGAACTTGGGCTGAGAGCTGTGGTTGCTGAGGCATATGGTAGTACACCTGGATTGCCCAGATTCTGCCCTTGCCCTTGCTGCTGCTGCTGTACCCCCATCATAGGTTGAACTGCTACAGGGGGGTATAGGGTGGGGGTGCAGTGGGGCTATTATCTAACAACTGTAGCAATACCTCGTCTTATTCCAATGCATGTTTGGGTTCTATTTGTTTTGATACATAACATCCTTCCACCACCTGGACTCTATGGACTCTATCTTCGGACTCCATTCCCTTCTGGGTTTGGGAGCGGTGGTATTGCACCGCTTTTTGCATTATTGTTTTTCGTTTTTCTTTCTCTACCAATTTGTCCATTTTAGTTTTTCTCTTAGTAGCCTCAGTCTCCCATTTTCTATGTACATCAGACATGTGCTGTCTAGCCTTTTTATGAAACAAACATTCCTGCAGGTAGGATATTTTCTTCAAATCAAAAGATCCATCCTCTGGCCACTGGAGGTCAGGACAATGTCTAGTATATCTGCGCCATATACTATTGTACAAATTATTCTCTAAACCATAGTCCTTCAACATGTCCCACCCTGGTGTGCCCTCTTTTGGGATCAGTTGTCTTTCCTCCAAACGTGGAACACGATTTTGGTGAAAACAACGGCATAGCCCTTGCCAACATTTTCTATTTCCCATATTTGACTTCAAATTCTAAAAGTGCAACGTGCAATAAGTTACTTTTTTTCCAAATCCTCTACCAAATGCTTACCAACCTACCAAACTGGTCCAGGCCTGGACAAAATATTCAAAAGTTAACAGAGCACGTGCTATACAATTTTTAGGTACCATTACAAATACAAATTTACCAAAAAACAGTTATTTCCAAGTTGAAGACAGTTATCTAAAACATTTTTCCCTTTCAAATGCAAGTACAAACAGACAACCGGTCAGCGTGGAACAGTCTCACCTGGTCATCTGTTTTCCAAGATCTCCTCCGGCCGCCCGTGTCAGACTAATCAGTCAGTTTCAAAGCCGGTGTTCAGGATCTTCGGTGGGATGTCGCGAAAGCGGGGAGTGGCCTGCCCGGCGGATAAGATGCAGCTGCTTTGAAACTGTCTTTATGCAGGGGCCCCTGAAATCTACACCTCCGGGCCGGCATCCCCCCACTGGCTGCACATCTCGTGACAGCGCTATTGGAGACATCCACTGGATAATCCTGGACGAGCCCCCATTTGTAAAGCACAATCCAAAAATACTTACAAATGCATTTACAAAGGATTTAGACACGAGGGGTCGGAGTGGAGAATCAAGACCAAGGTCTTATTTATTATGCTGCAGCAAAGAGAACAGATCTACAACTGGCATCCCCAGCCCGAAGTAAAGTGTGCTAGCTTGGTGTTTCTAACAGTGATATTTATACTCAAACATCAAAGGATACATAAAATAAGTGAATAACGATACATATCATACAGGAATTTAAGGAGGGAATCAGTTTTCACACACTTGTTCCTGTCCTTGCTCTGCCCTCGAATCCCTTCTGCAGTTGTCTGGCCTTGCACATTCTTGGAACATTTCAAAGGATTTCATGGTTCAGGGATACAGATATCACATTCAGGCCTTCCTGCCATATATTATCATTCTTTCCCTCCCCACAGTACAGCAGCCAAGGTCAGTCAGTTTATATTTACCACATGAATATAATGAGTAATGTGCCCCAGATAGGAAAAGGAAACCAGCAGGAGGCCCGTTGTAGAACCAGGCTTATTACAAAAAGAATATATAAGTAAAAACATGCAGTATGTAGTGCGGTTAGAGAGAGGACTCAAACCAAATGTTTTAACTGGAAAGGAGCAGTACAAAATGGATACTTACAGATTGGGGTGGCAAAACAGGTCCTTCTGGCACGCTGGGGCTCGTGCTTGGTCCCGTCACACTTGGATTGACTCCACAAATTGTGGGGTCTCCTGGAACTGGAGAAATTAACAGCCACTACATCTTGTAGGCTGTCGCTCTTTGCAAATACCTGAGAGAGCTGTGTGCGCTTCCTATCCGAAAAGTTTTGAGAGTTAACGCACCCTGCCTACCTAAGAGTCATTAAACTCACCCACATAGTCCAAATTGATCTTCTTGTATTGTGCTGATTTTTGACATACAAAGTTAAGACAATAAAAATGGTTTGCCCATGAATAAATTAGTACATATCCAACTTTGTAGTTTGTGTAAATATATCTTGCAAACACCATGATTTTACATAGCTGGTGTGCTATTTTTTCTGTATGTAGATCAAGTAAGTTATGATTGACTTTTAGATCCTTTTCTAATTTGCTTTAATTGAAAAGAGATTTGGAGACACACATTAAAGCATTTTTGTCTTTATTTCGAAGAGTGGTGCGTAGTTTTTTCCCTATTGTAAAACAAATGGATTTGGGACAAATGTACTTCACTGGGTTGTTGTTGTCTCCTCTATCTTGAGTTTGAAATTGTTTGATTGTACTCTCAGTTCAATTTCAGCAGACACCATGTACTTTTCAACCAAAGCATTTCTAAGTTATTAAGATCCCAAAAAAGCAAAACACCGAAAATGGTAGAACCTAGGGCCATAAGTTTTTTACAGAGAGTGAAGAGTGGTTTGCCAGAGAAACTGCAGCAAAACAGGAAAAAACTTGAGCTACTCAAGGGAAAAAAACACCATTTACCCAGCAACACCACCCCAACCCATTTGGTGGATTTCACCCCTTAAAGATTTTAAGGTAATCTTCTTCACTTCAATGAGACCTACAGAATTCTCACATGGGTCACATCAGTGAACATTGTTGGGGGATTCCACACTCAGCCCCAGTTTAAGAATGCTGCCCTCCACTGCAGACTTAAAGTCCACTAAACAAGCCAAGTAAGAGGCCGTCTGCTCTTTACTTCGCTCCAGAGACTGCAGAAACCCATTCACTTTACTTAGTGCCTAGGTGAATCCTGTCGTTCTTTCTGTACCCCTACCTACTTAAGTTTTTGTGGTGCGCTGCCATAGAGACATTCCCTAAATTAGTAGCTAAGATCTTGTAGAAAGCATTGATAGATGTGAGCAGGAGCTTTTGCCCATGTATAAATTCTAAATTTTCACCAGCCTGCAGATCCTCCTGATCAGACTCTTTCTGATTTCTCCCTTGAGTTTGATGAACCCCTCCCTCCTCTTCTCTACTTTAGTTTCTGCATGGAATCGGTTCAACTCAAAGATAGCCACTGTTTTAACTGACAGCATACCGAGTCAGAAGTGTTTCTTCTCTGTAATGAAGGATGTGACTATGAAATTGTTTTTTCATTACTCATTACATTTCATTGCTGCAGGTGTCGTGGTCTCCTCCAAAACTCTTATGAATGGGGCATGGATGTGAGAGAGAACTTTTTGCTCTCCTGACTTTTTCCCTGCTGCCTTGACATCCCATCATTCAGAGGCTCTCTCTACCTTAGTGATGATTTGCTTCAGCACTCAAGTCCATGATCTTGGCTGTGCATGCATGGCCCACACTATAGCTGTGCACCTCAGCTGGAGCCACTGATGAAGGCCCCTACTTGAGGTTGCCACCAACACCATGCCAATCACTCCTTCATGGGTAAGTCAGACTGGGGGCAACAGCTGTCTTTGGCTTGTGTGCCTCACTGTGTATATAGAACATGTCACACCTTCCCCCACATTTACTAGCTCTTTTAGGTGCATCCCCTCTATCAACAGAACTTGGGCAGCAGAAAAAGAAGGGTAAGGATTGGAGCCTGTGTTGGGTACTTCCATCACAGACTCTGATAATCTCAAGCCCCTTTTCCATTGTTAAAGCTTGGAAAGTCAATTGCCTAGAAATACTATAACCAGTATCCTGTCAGATTTTAATGTTAACCAGATTTGCAAGGCCCAACACAAACAGCTGGTCACCAGATTGAACGGTTGGTAGCTCTTGGGGAATATCCCTAAAATAATATACAGCTTGATCCTGTAGTAACACTGTTGATTTTTGGCTGGCACGTGCTGCTGAGCCTTCATCGAAGCCAGAATCAAAGTGATTCAAGGCAAGATGGAACAGATCCTACGCAAGGGCTGGGTGTGCCTGCAAACATTTTCAGCCTTTTTTTTAGATGGGGCACTAGAGCATTGGCAAATTAAGTGTTCCTGGGGAACACTATGATTCAGTTTTATTCCTCTCATGAAAAGTTGTTTTATCAACTTCCTGCACTCCAAGCCATAAGGTCTGGAGTTTGATATGCAAAGGCTTTCAGTCTAAACAAATTAAAGCCATTGGGAGAGAACAGATAGCTCTGCAGTTGTAAAGCAACCCCTCATGCAGTTCAATGGATGCAATCTAGTGGAGGCGAAAGGATACAATCAAATAGCTAATAGCATATGGTAAGAGAGGAACTACACAACTTAGGTTAGCCAAGGAAGGATTGACAAAGTCTCATTCCAATGGCTGATCCCAGAGGCTGGTGGGAAAAAGCCAGGGACTGATAGTGTCAGACCAAGACCCCTTCTATCTGTGCTGTTAGTAGTAGGTGGTTATGTTGACAGTACTGTCAAACATCAGTCCTACAAAACCTACACCTCTGATGAATAGTTCTTTATTAGGATGCCAAGAACAAAGTGCACACAGCTGGAGAGAAAGTGGAGTACATGAACTTTAAGAAAGCTTATAGAAATGCCTTGGAGGCAGTGTTAATATAATTGTGCAAGAGAAAAAAGATGTATTGGACTCCTTAGAAAGTAGATAACTCAGCATCCCACTTGAAAAGTGTTGGATATCCAGCCTGAATGGCTGGGATTGCATCAGATGGCTGAAGAGGTAGCATCCTTCAGGCAAAAAGCAAATAGAGGGAGTTATATAAAAAAATCATTGTGGTTAATGACATCTCCGCTGCTTCAAAGGCTAAATAAGTGTAGGATCGAGCCACTATAGGGGAATCTGTGTTGCAACACAGAATACTACTACAGTGACACAGTGTTATAAAGAATTTAGAGCATTTGTTTGCTACAACAATAATCCATTAATCAATCGCTACAACATCTAGGTATGAAAATAATGTAGGCAGGTACCTCATCAAGACCACTCCATTTTCTGCTCCTTCAACTCTAAACCTAACCTTTTTGTTTCATTCACTGTAATCCTTAACCTGACACTGTCAGTTGCACTAACTCAAACCATATGCCAAACCCTGTACCTAAACCTAACCCCTCATATTACTGTATTCTAATGAATTACACTATACCTAACCACAAACCTAAACCAATGTTTACACATTATCCATGACCTAATCCTAATCCTTACAATAGAGGTACTCTAACCCTGACCTTAACCCTAAAATATTCTTTACCCTTAAATTGGCCTTCACCCTTACACATACAGTAACCTCCTTACCATAACAATGTATTTTTGCTTCTGTAGAGTGATGTGAATGATTTTAATATAGTTGTGTGAGTTAATGTAGTGGCTTTTATGTCATGATCTGTAGTGGATTCTGTGTTTTTATGTCATGTTATGTAGTGGATTTTTTATATTTGAAGTGCTCCCTATATAGCGGGAAAAGACATAAATTGATTAAGTGACTCAACTCCCACTACTAAAACCTGGATGTTTGTTGCATCTTCAACTGTCTGTCAATCTTTTTTTAACCAAAATGTGTGCATTTAGTAGGTCCTTGTTTCACTTTGATCATTATTCTGGCCCTTTAGCAAGAAGCCCCTACTCTTAAACCAAAAGTAATCCCTCCTTTGAATGCAGAAGCCATCCTACTTCAGTCCAATTTCCTGCTTTTGATTCAGCAGTACACTGGTAGACGGTATAGTTTGTGAGCAGATGCAGACACTTGGAAAATCATACACTGTGGAACAGTAGTCGGCCTAGATTTAGGCCTAATCATGCAAAAGGTTCACTCTGTCAAATGTCAAGTACAAGTTACTCTAGGCATGTGATGAGTGGCACCTGGCTACAGTGGCCTCCCTTTGAGTCGTTAGAGGTAGCGTAGATCATTGGTTTGAAGAGTTAGATACAGGCATTTTAGAAAGGAAGAAAAACAGTCATTGTTTCAGGCTTATTTCTTTCCCAGTGAGTCTTATATTTTTATGTTATTTACTTTAACATTTACTTAAAGCACCTGTCTGGGATTAATAAAGAGATAAGGGTGGTGATGCAAGGACATCAGAATAAAAGTGAGACGTCCAGTGTTTGATGTGGCTTCGTAAGATCGCCTTGAAAGGAAATGTCCTTTGCCTAATGATCTTAACTTTCATTGTTAGCCTCAGCACTTCCCCAACTAAGTGGCAATGCCTTGACCCTGACTAGTAGCAAAGAGTCTTTCTCTCTGGATGAATCCAGGCCTGTTGCTAAATTGACAAGTTTCAGAGGTGGCAAAAGCATGTAACATTAACCTCCAGCTTGGATTTTTTTGACACTAGAGCCGGATTTGAACCATTTGTGATATGATCTATCATTCTTTTAAATCTGGATTTTTGCAGTTCTCTGTAATTGTTACGCTGCATGTGCAAGACAGTCGTGAGGGGCATATTCAAGCTAAGGTCTTAAAAGTGTATTTCTCTCGATGTGGCTGTCCACATTGGTTTCCTGTGAAGCCTGGTCAAGGTCCTGGAAATGGCCTGGTCAAGGTCATGGAAATGGCACAATACAAGAAAAGTAGACGGACTATTTTTCCTCGGACTGATACCATCTAGACTCTACAATAGCTCCAGCCTCCTAAAATCACAGTCACATGTTGAAGAAGGCCTACACAGATGGGCGCTCTCCGACATTTTGGGCTCTATTGTTCTAGAGTACCGAGTACTTAGAGTAAAACATAACTTGAGTCTATTTTATAAAGCACCGAGTTCTTATTTGTTTGACGAGCTATTGTTATATATATATTGAAAAGCTTTCAGCTACCACGACATCGTTACCAACTCAGACTTTATAGAGGGTCTGGGCCGAAGCATGTTTAGTGAAGCTTTCATATAAATAAACTCAGAAGTCTTTAGTGTTGCCTGTTGGAGGAGCCTGCTTTGTACCCTGATAGAACGTACACGAATTCCGATGTGTTTTGCTTTTGACTCGGTAGAACAATGTTATAAAGGTGTGTGTTTATGGTCCCCTAGCTCATTTGGATGTATAATGTTTTAAATACATTTTAAAATAAGGTATTTAATTCACGAAAATGGTGAAACGGTTTCTTTATTTCACCGCTTCAGCTGGTTATGAAAGTCTAAGTATGGGTGGAAAATATCTACTTTGTTTGTTTTGCTTTCATGTATACAAATATGTCCAGAAGCTTGTAGGGAAAAGTTGGTGAGGCTTTTGTCTGACTGTTCAGTCTGTGGGAATGTAAGTTCCATGTGTGCATTTTGCTGTAGCATAAAGATAGCCGCTCTTTTCTACATGAAAGAAATCTATGACTTTCGTAAGTAGCTGATGTGAGCATTTCATGGCTGTCGGCTTTGGGCTGACTCATAGTCAAGTGCATGACGCAGAGATCACAGCAAAGTGGGAGGTGAAGAGGTGTCTGCTATATTTCGTCCGCAGTCTGTTGCAGTGAAATTTCTCATTTGGATCACGTCTTGGTGTCAGTTACTTTAGCGCACACAAAAACGCCCACCCTGCTGTTTCACTTTGCATTCCAATGAAACACGGTCAATTATATGTACTTGAAAAGCATGTTAAAACGCGTTGAAGTTCTACTCTTGGTGGCACGGAATTATGGCAGAAGTCTACGACATGACAGTAATAAGTCACAGTGCTGTCGGAAGTAACACCTTATGAAATCTTTTAGGAAAATACGCAACCTTCACCTTTTATTTTATGTGGGACGGCCAATTGGACAGGGTTGCAAACAACATGGCCAGCATATACTGTACGAGCAAGAATTAAAGCTGACAAGCGTTTCAAACATCAGTGTAGTAGGGTATGTTCTCCACTTCAAGTCAAATAGACCTATATGTTTTCTATTTTTCTTCTGAATCTGCTTTTGATAGATCTGTATTTTGATATAATCCTTGACTGTATTTTAATTTTCAATACACAATTTTTTAACCGTGGAAACATTGGCTTTTGTCCCACTATCCTTGTAGTATTTTAATAGGCAACTCCATCAGCCCAAGAAACACCATGTTGTTCTTTGTCAATGTGTGATTGTCCATTTTATATGTGTGTCTCAGTTTTATGATGCTCAATTGGCGATGTGATTTAACTTGGCAAAAGAATTATCTCTGGGTCTTCTGAAGCTCGAACAGTCCTCCTTTTACCATCTCACTCCACAAATGTGTTGCTTTATTCCTGATTGACAGCACTACCCTCCTGTGTCCGTCATGGACCGACATCAGCATGCGCCCTCTAGTACGGCTAATTATCTTAGTCACATAGCCTGTTCTACTGCGTATACCCAGAATGACCCTAGCCCACATTTCTGACCCATTTGGAATTTGATAAAGGCCTCCCTTACCATCTGGGAGGCTTTTCCACCATGTAACATGCTTCTTTATTTGTTTTTGCTCAGCAGCCTGGCTATTGGCATTTCTCCAGCATGGCTTCCACACTTACTTTACTCTTTGGTGAACCATGTAATGCTGTGTTTTGAACTCACTGCTTTGGTGAACCAGCTAGGCATTCTCCAGCAAATGGTGAATTATGATTTTTGGGGACTCCACTGTTTGCGGCTCATGCACTCCTGTGCTAATATCTCTACAGCTTATTTCTTCCTTTACAAAACAATACAGCATCCCCCTTTTGCCAGCCCTCCAACCATGTGTTTTACCTACCCATGTGCAAGCTTTCACCTCGCCCTCACCCCCAACCAGAACCAACCCTTCCTAAATTAATTGTGTTCCCAAAGAACTAGCCATCTGTGTCTAACTGCATGTTAAAACTCATGCCTATAATTCCATTTTAGTCGTCTGCGCCGAACTGCATTTTATGTCATTCATCTCTTGTTCTCACTCCTACTGCGCTTTACGAGCCCTCTGCATTTAGTTGCTTTCTAAAACATCTTTGCTTACTTGGATTTAGGGCCAACGCTACGCGTTCAAATGAGCTAACTTGCCTTGGTCATCTCTTTTTTTTTCCACTGTCACAGTAAATCATTCATCCACAATAACCCAGAGATACTTAATCCAAACTAATGTATTTTAGATGCACATGCTATATCCTGTGCACTTTCCTTTTTCCTAATGAACACTGACTGTACACAAGTGCCTGTGCTTTGTTGCCTACTCGCACATGAAATAATAGATACCGTTGACGTTACAGAGCCAATGCCGTCCCCACATCCCCTCAAGTCTCAAGGAGTCAGAAAGCCAAATGAACAAGAATAAATGAGAACGAGGAAACCGTATAACAGGACGTCAGGATTCAGGTAACCAAACAAGCACTAGTTAGTGAGGCTAAAGAGAGGAAAGAAGGAGGAAGGTTAGAAGATGGTATTCAGTAAATCTAGGGAGCCAATGTGAAAAACGTATTAAAAAGCAAAATTGTAGTAACAACATGGTGACAACATATTGCGGTTAACAAGAGAAGATACCACTTTCACAGCAAGCACATAACCATCCGGTAAAGGAACGAACCAAGGGTAGTGACGGTGACATACCCACCTCTTTGTCCCTAAAAAAAAAAAAAAAAAAAAAAAATCCTGGGTTTTCACTGTGCAGGCTATTAAAGTTTAAATTTTCCTGACTTAAAGTCACACATTATATGGCATGTTGAAAGCCTGTAAAGCAACAGAAAAGCTGCACGTTTAATGGGCTCGAAATAGAAATCTCTGAGGCTTCAACCAGTCAATTGGCAACACCATCCTGTTGAGCTTTTAAACACTATTGCACCAAGGATCAGCTACTCACTAAACTTGGATTCTTTCATCCTTCGCTTCCCCATTACTTAGACCTTCGCTTCCCCATTACTTAGACGGTCCAAAGAGGCTTTGTGAAAGAGCTCATGGATTGGAAAGTTGAGAGGGAATGAACCATGGCTTTTCATATTTCATTCCCATTAAGACAACCAGCAAAACACAATTAAGTGAGATATGGGAAGTAATACAAGATGGCAGACAGCTAGTCCTGGTTCCTTGAGATGTAGAAAATTAAAAAGAAGAGAACTTTAGAAAATTACGACATCAGCATGAGACATCTTTAGAGAAGCCCAAGGTTAGAACCTTTAAAAGTAGCAGGGCTCAGTAATTGGACTATCTTTGCAGAGAGCTCTTCAGGTGGGGCCTGTAGGCCAGTGGCTCAGAAAGGAAAGCACCAAGTTGAGAAGCGTGACTGGGGCATAGTTTAACAATTTGCATTCGCCATGTAATCCCACCTATTCTGATTAGGCTGCCTTATTAACTCTTTTAGAGCCAGACATCCAGTACTTAAAACAGGTTTTGAACCTTCTAATAAGCATTGAAAGGTAACCTTGCTGGACTAACTAATGGGCTTTCCGGTTGGGGCTCAAATATGATGGCCATAGGAACAAAGTACTGATCGCTCACTTCTGGAGAGCACTGTATATAAATCCTAAGAAAGACGTAAATAGGACCAAGCAGAATATATAGTGATGAATGTTGGGAATGACATTGGGAATCATCGAGAAAGGAGGAAAGGTGTAGTCCTGAAAACATCCAGTCTAGGAGAAAGGCAGGTTGTCTAGGCTCCTAGGTTCAGATGCTAGCTCACATAAGAGGACATGAAAAGCACCCTACAGACTGCGGATTAACGGCGGGCAGTGGCACACTGCTTGGCATAACAGCACTAGCTGTCCAGGTGCATTACGGTAGATTCAGTTCAAGTTTACAGTCACTTGAAGTAACTCACAAGTAGTAGAGTGTTCACCATGTTTTGTGCAGCCACTGCATTGTTTCTTTGAATACATTTGTTTCAGGATCCTGTCTGCCATCTGCAGAGAGTAACTAATTGATTTAGGGATGCTAGAAAGGCTGCTCAATGTCTCTCAGGTTAAGTATAAAGAAGAATTGGAAATTCAGCAACCAGTTACTGTAATCATTTAGATTTCTCAAGTGCTGGTTGGCAACAGCATTCAGGAGGCCTAAGAGGAACTCTGCTTAAACATTGAGTTACCCCACTAGAGAATAGGTCCATAAGTCTTTGGGTAGTGCTTCTAGGTTTGATCTTCCCTCCTCTGCTTGTTGGCATAATGTACTGCTGAAATGCCTATTTGAAGCACAGTGGTGGTCTTGGAGTTGTTCTTGGCTACGTTCTTATTAGCAAAGGTCCTGACTAATAACTCTAGGCAGTTGATATGAAGAGAATTCCTTTTAAGGTACCAGACTCCATCTGTCATGGACCCCTGAAAGTTGGCACACAAACCCAGTTTGCCCACCTCAGTTACAGGATCACATGTAGTTGGGAACCAAAGGGGGCTTTTCCATTCCTATCATATCTGAGTTGCTCACCCACCAGCATAATTCAATCATTCCTCTGTGCAATGGTCCAAGGGTTTTAGATCATAGTGGCTGATGATGATAAGGGGTTCTATAACTAGGGCTAAGACTCTCAGAGCCAGAGGTTTTCAATCTAGTGCTAGATGGACTACCTACTTCCAGTGGTGTAACTTCTTTTCCAGAAGAAACGTTTTTTTCTATGATGAAGAGAAATTGAGTGTCCTGGAAGGTAATAAAAGTTAACTTTTTATGGTTTACAAATATACTTAGGTGATGGAGGAGTTTTGCAGTGTAATGAAGCTGTTACTGTATCAATGGCAGACAGTGATCCATGTTATGGTTTACAAAGATGCCTAAGTGATGGAGAAGTTCTACAGTGTAATGAAGCTGTTACTGTAGCAATGGCGGATAAGGAGCCATAATGAGATATTGTCTAGGTAGACCAACAGCTGAAACCAACAGATGTGGAGATGGCCTTCAACCAGTGGTGTGGTTGGGATTGAGGTTGGGTAGCTTAGCAAAGCATCTAGAACAGTAGTTCCAACATTTTTTAGAACCATGACCCACTTTTTAGAATGACAAATGTTCACGACCCACCTACCTTTAATAGACGTGAGATGGGGTGTTTACCTAAATCGTTGTGTAGTAGTGCATTGCCATTTGCAGACAGAACTTTTTCCATTAAAAAGGCCAATACATTTGCACAGACATAGAGTGTTACTGATAAAACTATATAGCACACATATAATAACGTGGAATATGGGTTTATGTGAATAATTAGCATTTGTGTATCACCAAGTAAAGTGTCTTGATTTGATTCAGTCCTATTCAAATCTCTTTTTTCCAGCACACTTCAGAGTTCCAAAAAAGTGTGCTTCATGTTTGTTTTTATAACAGCTGAATGAATACAGTTCTTTTACAGGTACTTACATTTTGTACTGTTGCAAAAAAAAAAAAAAAGCACACTCTACAGCCTTTCCTTTCACACTCCCGTTACTCCAGCAAGATTGTCACATAATTCACTTTAAAAATGCCTCTCATTTTTGTGGTCTGAGAAAGAAAAGTAAACATCGACCCCCATGTTAAAAAAATAAGCAGCAATTTTTCATAAGACATAGACTTACTTTTGGCCTCTGTCTTTAAAGTGCCACAAGATAAACACAGAATTTAGAGCCATCTTTATTTATTGCTTGGACTTTCCCAACCTACCAGAAATCGGCTTGCGACTCCCCAGTGGGTGGTGACCCACAGTTTGGGAAATGCTAATCTACAAGGAGGCAGGGGAGCTGCTACATTTCAAAAAACAACAAGTGATGGACGGAATGCTGAACATTGTCAAACACTCATTTCACCACTTACTGGAATGTGAGGTGCTTGTAATGCTCTCAACAGGTTGGAGAAGACAAGCGGCTTCTTCTAGATTGAGACATGCCGGCTAGTCCTTGCAATGAGGTCATTCCTCATGAAGTCATCATCTCTATCTTGAAATATAGGTGTACGATGCTGACATCAGTTCCTTTCTTTACACACCAACAGCGCAGATCCAGAGAGCTGCCTCTGTCACTTTTTGACCAAATTTTGTTGATATTTTTGAGCTTTGCTCTCATATTCATATGACATTATGTCCCCTACTATACACTCAGGGTTCAAACCTTGTGGGGATTGTCACAGACAAATGTCTGTGTCCAGCCCTCACCTGGTTTACCTCTGGTACCTGGGGTCATACCATATTAACAAGGAGAGCATCAAGTGGAAGTCCATGCAAGAGCAGGTGGCGTGCCTAATAAGCCCCGTGCTGCTCTCAGTCCCGTTCTCATGGACGATCTTGGGGCTGCTCCCAGAAACTTTCCCATGGACTTTCATCGTCCTGCTGTGAGACCTCCTTTTTCAAGTCTGA
Organism: Pleurodeles waltl; assembly: GCF_031143425.1. NCBI lineage: Eukaryota > Metazoa > Chordata > Amphibia > Caudata > Salamandridae > Pleurodeles > Pleurodeles waltl. The sequence goes on from NC_090445.1 coordinate 241,547,298, forward strand.
TAAGTTAAAAAAGCACAAGAAGTAGTGGAAGTGCTCTTCTACTGCACCTTCTCGACATTGTGATTCCAGGCCCTGTTCCTGCTCTCCACCTGAGGAGCTGCTGTCGGGGCCTGTTCTATGCTGCCCCGCATTTCCCGGCATCAGAGCAATGCCCACATAACTTAAAAAATTGTATGACACCATGCACACCCTCTTCCACCCACCCTGGCTCCATCTCCAATATGGCTTGACGAAAAGTCAGTTATCATCCCAATGCTGAAGTGGTGCTGCTTGATGGCGTTGCTGGCACTATCCAGGCTGCACCACCCCCTCGACTTTCCCACTGACCCCTACCTTCCTGAAGGAGGTTATGAGGAAAAGGTGTATGGTCCCTTGGAGGACCCAGATGATGACAGCTGGTATTAGGAGCTCGGTAACATAGATGGCTTGGATACTTCCCCAGATGCAGTCATGGTTTCACCTGCGGGCCAGGTTTCGGAGGAGGCAAACTGCAACCATGATATGCAGGGCCGCAGAGGTCCTCGTTCTTTAGCTGCCAGTCATCGAGGTAAAGAAGAATGTCTTAATAGAGGTGCTTCAACTTGGAGCCTGCTTATCTGAACCCATGTTCGCCTTTAATGAAGCCCTCACGAATGTGCTGCTGGAGCCTGTGATGCTATTAATTGTGTTTGACCAATGACTTTGTGTTTCATCACTGCGCATATTAGTTGCTCAATGTTCACCAGTAGCGCATTACATGTTGTGTTCAGTTTAGCTGCCTATTGGCTTTGACATGGCATTAGACATTACATTTGGTATTTGGGTTAGCTGCCTATTGGCTTTAACATGGCATTAGCCATTATATTCTGTATTCAGTTTAGCTGCCTATTGGCTTTAACATGGCATTAGACATTACATTTGGTATTTAGGTTAGCTGCCTATTGGCTTTAACGTGCAGTTGAGACATTGCAGTTGAGACATTGCAGATGAGCTGTGTTTTTCCAAGCTGTGTTTTTCCAAGCTGTGTTTTTCCAAGCTGTGTTTTTCCAAGCTGTGTTTTTCCACATGATAGACCAAGCTGTGTTTTTCACACCAGACCCTAGCTGAAAAGAGCGCGTATATTTTGTGTTTACCTCTCAATCCAGTCTGAGAACGAGTGAGGCTTGGAGAATTGGCCACTCTCCAAGTTTCTTCGGTTCTCACACTGAATTTGCTTTTAAGGGGTGGCTCTGGACAACAGAGTTAAAAACTATCTTGACTTCAGACAGGAACAGAGACGTCAGTTGCCTGTCCCTGTTTGGGTAGAAAATCTCTTTCTCGCAGTTGAACCAGAGTCATCAACTTGAAGCCCCAGAAAGATGAAGCTGAGTTATAGGCCTACAGCCTTGCCCTACGGTGATGCAATTTTGACTTTTATGCTTTGCTTTGAAGTTATGCTATAATATAATCACATGTATTTGCTGTGTACATTGCAACTGCGACTACTTTTGAACGTGTGCTTCCAATCTACTAATTTCGTCTCTCAGGAACCTCGTGGTGAAGTAATAATAACAATAAATGTCTTCTTTAAACTAAGAAGTGCATTCCAGAGAGGTTCTGTAAGCTCGTCATGAGATAAGAGAAGGAAAGCAGAACAGAGCCCAAGGCAAAACCTTGCACAGGAGCTCCTGTGCACCATATGATTGGCAGTCTCCACCATACCACCCCGGGAGACCCAGCCTTCCTTTCCCAGCACCCCTTCCCTGAGAGCCTAGTGGTGCAGGCCTCAATAGCAAAGAGATACTCAAGGTGCATTCCCTACCACACTCTACCGGATAGGGAATCCAAGAGGCTGGACACCTTTTGGAAACACATTTTTTCTTCCACCAACCTTGCTCTGAAGTCGGTGAACACCTCATCCCTCTTGGGCTGATATTTCCAAGGATTGTGGGATTTGGTTGTGCAGCTGTTTTCCATGTTGCTTAAAGAATGTTGTGCCATCCTCAACCAAGCCTTGGTGGATGACAGGAATACAGTGACATTTACCATCTGGTGCAGATTGGATTCCATGGACCCCCCTAGGAGAGCAATGACCTCTACGGTGGCGCTTCATCTCCACCCTTGGTCAAGGTCCACTGGGTTATCGTTCTTCATTGATTAACATGCCCTTCGATGGCTACCACTTATTTGTCAACAAGGCCGATGTGGCACTCGAGCTCTTTCATAAGAGCAGGATCGCTGCCAGATGCCTTGGCCTTTACCTCTCGACCATCTGCAACAGTCCTTTTGCCTCTTTCCTAGACACACAAGGGGAAATTCTGGGTAGCCACATTTTCTGCCATACCCAGTCCAGCAGCCTGCTCAGCCAAGAAAGGATCTGGGAGTCGGTCCAAGCATGCTATCTAATCCCCCGCCCCTTCTGCTGCCAAAGCCTCAAAACCCTCTTAACATGCCCTTTATCCAGCACAGCCATCCAGTAGGCGGCAGAATCAGGCACCACCTACCTCAATGCTCAGCAGTCACGTCATCCAGAAGGTTATGCCCTAACACTTCTACACCTCCCATCATCCCATGCACAGCTGACAGAGGACCATCTCTTCTTACTTCATCAGGAAGTGCAGACTCTTATGCCCAAAGAAACCATTGAGAGGGTGCCAGCACAAGAAGTATGGCATGGTTGTTATTCCCTCTACTTCTTTGTGCCGAAAACGAACAGAGGTCGCCAACCTATACTAGACCTGCACCCTCTCAACCACTTCCTGAAGAAAAGAAAAATTCAAGATGCTCACTTTGTTGCAGATCCTGTCTACCCTGGATCTGTAGCGTGGATGACAGCACTGGATGACAGCACTGAGCCTGCTGGAGGCATATTTCCATGTTTCTGTCCTGCTAGCCCACAGGTGTTAACTGCAGTTTATGGTGGTTTGCAAGCGTTTTCAGTTCTCTGTGCTCCCCTTTGACCTCACCAGCTTCTCTCAGATGTTCACCAACCTGTTGGAGGTGGTTGCAGCCTTTCTGCAGAGATTATGGGTGCCAGTCTGCATTCATGGAGGTTCACTGTCAACAACATGCCAAAGTTGCACATGAGTCCCTCGCAGACGCTCCCTCTCATTGGAGCCATTCTGGACATAGTACAGTTCTGCACCTATCTTCTGGAGCAGCGAGTCTGGGATATTCAAGCTGTGAGTCCGATGTTTCAACCTCTATCCTGAATTTCGGTGAGCCACTCTTTATGGCTCCTGGGTCTCATGGACTCCCATATCTTTCTGGCAGAGCAAGCCCTCTGGCATATGCGGGCTCTGCAGTGGGACCTAAAGTTCCAGTGGGATCAGCATTAGGGGAATCGCTCCGACCTGGTCCAGATATCGGAGGGAACTGCAAATGATCTGCAGTGGTGGCTGATGCACCGCAGTTGGGTCAGATAACAGATGTTTCACTACATCTGGGTTAGGGCGGCCATCTGGGAGAAGTAGTGATCATAGTACTCTGGTCTCTAGCAGAGTCCCAGCTCTATTATTCTTCTGGAGCTGAGAGAGAGTTGCTTGGCACTGAAGGCCTTCCTTCCATCTATCAAAAAGAAAGGCTTGTTCAGGTGTTCACGGACAACACCACCGCCTTGTGGTATTGGAACAAGCAAGGCAGGGAAGGGTTGTGGACTCTGTGCAAAAAAGGATCTGCACCACTGGACTTGGCTGGAACATCAGGATATTTTCCTAGTCTTACAACACCTAGTTGCGTCTCTAAATGCCAAGGCAGATAAACTCATCTGTTAATGCCTTGCGCATCATAAATGGCGTCTACATTCAGAGATGGTGCAAGGTCTTTTCCGGGATTGGGAAAAAACTTGGTTCGATTTATTTACCATTGCATAGAGCACACAATGTCAGCACTTCTACACGTTGGACTTTCTAAAATGGGACTCGCTCAGAGACACATTTAGTCTTGAGAATTCAGGGCTCCTGTACTCCTTTCTGCTGACACCTCTGTTGCACCAAGTTCTCATGAAGATCAGGACCGACTGGACGCAAGTCATTCTATCTCTGGACTGAGCATGTGGAGTATGGTTTTCTAAACTCCTAAGCATGAGCATCTGTTCTCTGGTCACACTGCACCGTTAGGAGGATTACATTCCCCCACAACAGGGCAGGGTCCTTTCCCCCGAATCTGCATACACTCCACCTTCATACACTGAGATTGAGCTGCGCCAGTTGAGGGTTTTTGATCTTCCTTCTGAAGTTTGCGATGACATCTTGGCATCCAGGCGTCCTTCCCCTAAAACCTCCTGCTGTTGGGATACGTTTGTGGCTTAGTGTTCCTCACGCCATGTGGACACCATTTCTGCACCCCTTGCTAAGGTTTTGCTGTTTGTTTTGTCTTTAGCCCGGCAGGGCCTTGCCCTGGCCACCTCTAAAGGTTATTTGCTAACCGTTTCGGCTTTCTGGTGGCTGCCCAACCAACTTTCCGTATTTGTCACCCATTGTGACTCGATTTTTGAAAGGTTTGCAACATTTATTCCTCGCTATTCCCTTTGTGATGCCCTAATGAGACCTTAATCTGGTCCTTCCTTTCTTTGTGTTCTCCCTTTGAGCTCCTGCAGAGCTGCCCTCTTTGTCCATCAAGCTTCCTTATACCAACTTGTACCATGACAAACTGTTTCTTCAGATGCTTGCCTCTTTTCTTTTAAAAGTGATCATCTTGGTTCATATTTGGCAGAGCATTACTCTGCTTGCCTTGTACGCTCATCTGTCAGAGGGGAAGGAGAGATTCCATTGTTTGGACCCAAAAAGGACTCTGTTATTATATATTGATGACTCCAAAGATCACTTGGTGGGTGGTCAGCTCTCCGTTGGATTTACTGGTGCGAAGAAGGTCAAGGCTGTACAGAAACAAACCATCTCCCGATAAATAGTACTCTGCATAAAAATCTGGTACGAACTGGTAAAGAAGCATATTACTCACCATCCCTCCCATCGTCCCTGTTTTCTGAACTGGGTTCTTTTTCCTAAAGAGATCCCTTTAAACACTGTACACTGCTTACAACAGTTATATTGTTTTTTTAAGGGGCTCCACTTGTTTTTGCACAGACGTACTCACAAAAGAAACTGATGTCAGTGCTGGGGTAGTACATATATAGACACCATTACAAATAAACAAGTGTTCTACAGTGATCTAAATTTTTCAGTGAAAAATGGTTTTGGTCATGGTTTCAAAAGTCATATGCGAATGCATCAACCATTTACGGAATCCAAGAAACATGTACATCTAAAACTGTTAATAATTCACTTTTATATTGCAACTGAAGATTCCATAAGACTGATTAGGTAAAGCAAAGGTGCTCCAAGTGAATGTGCAGTGAAAAGTGAAGAACAGTGAACCATAATAAATAAACGAAATAGAGAGCAAAGATAAGCAGATATTTACAATATGTACAATGCAAGGGCTAATCCCAATGGTGAAAAGAATTGCAAACACAATGTAAAGAACATTTGAGTGTCAGTATCCAACATTGAGCTGGGTAGGCCCGTCAACAGTTGACGATTCGACCCCTTAGTAGATAAATCATCGGGGGTCTTCATCACAAAAAACATGGTAGTCACCAATTGTGATAAATCTGGGTCTATATACACACCGTGATGCCATTTATGGCGCCGACTACGAGGAGTGGATCCAAGTGGCCCTACTGATCGGTGAACAGAGGTATGGCTCATGATCTTTCCGGATCCAGTCTGATGCCTGGGTAATAATCTAAGTTGAGGAATCAGCACTTAGATGATTCTCTACCAGAAAAAGCATTACAGAAGGTAAATAACTTGTTATTTATGTTTTTAACGGAAGCAAGACTTTGAATTTCTTGCACATCAGAAAGATTGAAGTGCATTGTTTAATATATTTTCCTCATTAAGACAACGAGTTGTAGGGTGAGGAGTAGTACAGCACAGACAAGCATCTATTATTGGTTCCGTAAAAAGAGTAGAAAATTGCATCTTTATTAGGAACAGTCTTCAAAAGATCCCAAACATCTCTGAATCTCTGAATAGAAACAGTGCTCAATAGTGAATCCATATCCGGAGCCCTCATGCATACCTCTCAATATTTTGAAGGTGGTTGACATTCCTGGTTTTGGCGAAAGTCTACGAATTCCTTTTTTTTTTTTTTTTTTTTTACCTTGGAACGAGATTATTTTATTTAAAAATTATTCAAATACGATGGCATACTTTGCAAAGTAGTAGTATTTTTGTTCATTGGTTCTATCCTGCTGCACTCTTCTCATAGTTGTGACACCATCTTTTAAGTTGTTGGAGGAATAGTTCAATGAAGCGAGCCTTCATCACTTTAGAACAGAGTTGCTCTGTAGATTACAAGCTCGAATCTTTCAAAGCTTTGTTATTGCAGCTGGACTCTGCCGCAAGACAAGTGGGTTAAGAAGGAAACCTGGCAGGTGGGTGACTTGTGAGAGACCACTGTGCAGCCATCTTTGTCCACCTAATTGTGTTGAGATTCCCAGTGTTTACCAATGCTGTGTGTTGTTCAAGTGGAGTATTCCCTAGTGTGCACTGAGAAGATCAAGATCGTAGGATGTGTAAATATTTGTGTTTTTTATAATGTTTTATGTTTGTTAAGTATAACTAACTCCTGGGTGCCAAAACAAAAGATAATTTTTATGTTTGGCATTGGATGCAGTTTAAATGAATATTGAATGGAGTTGTAGATAAAACACATGCACTCACTTGGCATGTGGCCAAATGGCACTAGACAGTTAGACACTTGCAGTAATGACATGTCCTTACTTACACACACATTGGGACGTATGAGGGTCTAGTGAGGAAGAGACACTGGAAAGGGAACGTGTCGCAGTTCCTAACGCGATTTTGATTGTATTGTTTAAGACTGAAGGGGCATTCCTTCTAAAAGTCAGGGCGTATAAACAAAGCATGTCTTTTCATTTTGCAGAGCCAAATGGATAGTTACAAAAGTAATATGCACTTTTATGTCCTTTTAAAATAAACATTTACAAGTTGTGTACTAAGGTGGGAAGGCAGTTTGCAACAAAAAAGAATCTGTGCTGCAGTAAAAGTAGTGTTTACTGTGTTGCTACAAACATTGCCGCTGGAAACATATTTACAAATGTATTTGTGTAAAGGTCCGTCAAACATTCATGGGATGGATTACTTTTTTCTTCTCGAGCACATCGCTGTGTCTTGTAATTAGAGGTAGTGGCTGGCTGATTTACTGCACACTGTAGTTTCTTCTGCCTTTGTGCTGGATACTGAGCAACGCAGACATCCACACCGCTGCCCTCCTTACAAAGGCTGCAGCCAGCAGGATGAATAGCGCAGTGGTTTCGGGCAGTCCGATTAATCTGCCTGTGAATGGGAGATACATGAGGCTTTGAAGAAAGGGAGGAAGGGAGGCAAGGAAGAGGTTGAGGCCTGTGTGGCACGGCTCCAGCTGTTCCGTGCCCCTCAGCGCCGGTGCTCTTCGTCAGCCAGTGCTTTCAGCTGAAGACGAGCCAGCCAGCCATAGAGGCCACAAAAGAACAATAGGGTGAGGAGACAGGAGTGTGTGCGCGCCCCAGAAGCCCTGTAAACTGACACGTCCCACAGAAAGCGGGAGGCTTTTCATGATTTCTGTAACACTGACTATGCCACTGCTAGGTCTGCGGTTGCAGAACGCTAGCAGGTAAAGGCACAGAGGCTCCATGGGTTACTAATGGAACATGCGCTGTGTGTCACCTAATTGTCGTAAACTTCTGTACCACAGGAATGGCGGCAGCCTCCTCTACTTGGGCTCTTTGAGTTTTCAAACGTGCATAGCAGGAAAAAAACACCGTGTGCAGAGTGCATTGTGTATGGCGCCCTGCAGAGCGATTTATGAAAGCATCTCTGAGTTCATGCATATCCAGAAACATTTCCCCATTATTTGAAATTTGAGAAGTTGACATTTTGCTTTAGCGTAGGTCAGGGATGTTGCAGGTGGTGTTTTAACGTGTAGTCTGGTGTGTCACAGGTGTTAAAGCGCAGTCTGCGAGTGGTCAGCTGTTTCCGCCTTAGATTAGGAGCTCAAGCTGTCAAATGTCATGTAGGATCTAACCATCCTGTGCTGTAGTGCACCTTTATCAGGATGGACTATGATATCTTAAATTGAATGAGGAAATGTACTTCTAAAGCTCCAAATGTGACCTCACCCGAGGTATCCTGCCACTACCTGGAAGGTCAGTGCACAGATAACGCCAGGTCACGCCATTCTTCCAATGTTTTTTCATTGTAGACTCCTCAGTGGAAGTCACTTAGGCTTCAGAAACATAAACTCGCAAAGGCCAATAACCAGGATACCGCGAGCCTGCATGGAATTTATAAAGCATGATCATTGCATTGCCATTACTTTGAATATTGTCCATCATTATTTAGCAGACTGCATAAAAATCACTTCGTTGGCTACTACATTACATTATTGTACAACCTCTAGCCTTGAGTTGATTTGCCAGAACAATAGTCCGAGACCGATAAAATGTAATGGCAAGGCGCCTCACTTCCGGGTGAGCATTGATAACACTGTACTGTGTAGTTGGGGCTTATTCTTTGCTATCCAACGCCCTGCACCTGACTTTTCAAGTGGCCATTACCTGTAGGATCTGTTACTTTCGTGACAAAATTAAGTCTCCCTGATCGCACAGTCTGTTGCAACAGCAAAATAGACACATTCATGTAAAATCAACAAACACGATTAGTTACAGTAAGGGTGTGGTATGTTTCCAGTTTCCATGGTTCGCTTTGCCTGCCCAAGGCCACTGGTGTGTTCAGCTTTGCCAGTGGAGTTTTGGAATCGCCCTAGCCAAACACCAGTGGCTACAAATACCATAGGTTGGCAGAGCTTGCTTTTTCAGCTTCCATGCTCTGCAGAAAAATAAACATCCGGCCTACACTTTGAGGTAGGAGTTACTGAAGTTGCAGCGGTGTTGGATAATTGTCAACCTACTCCTGTTCTGTTCACATTGTCGCATGCACAGTCTTTACCGAGCGAGCATAACTCCCGCACATGGCACACTGCAGTGATAACATCCTTATGTAATTAACTTATTGACCATATTGTATTGCATGCAAACACAGAGATTTTCAATGCCTTATGTAGTGGGTATTAATTGGCCGCTTTATTAACGTGGACAACGTGTGACTGCCCTGATAGCATATCTTGAGCATGAGACAAAAATCACTGTCAATCAAAACTTTGTAAACATGCCATTACAACTCTGCTTATTCTTTTAACACATCTACATTAAAAACTGTTCACATTTGCAGTGAGTGACTGGTAGGCCCTCAAGTCCTGGCCTCCATTTGGCACGCCTCTTTTGCCCTTCGATTGTTTAGGCAGTCCCACCTTTCCTTTTTTGGAGGGGCTCACTCAAATAGAGTTATTGTTTCACCATGTTGTTTAGGGGGTAGCTTCAAGTTCTTTGTATTAGGCCCAACTCGCTACCTGGCGTGTCCTATGCCCTGCCATTCGACTTGGCGGGTCTGGGCTGCGAGTGCCGTGTTCCGCTTACTGCCCACGCTTGGCCATCTTACACCCTGCCGTAAGGCATCCCCAGGTGTGTGGCTTTGTTGACACACACCCTTACTGGGTGTGTCTTTTGCATGATTGTTTGGTAAAACTTTTTTCCTTTACGCCCTTGATTCTGTCCGGTATAGCGACTGATTCTCTTTTTGTCGGGGTGGGTGGGTGGTGTTCGTTCTGTTCGTGGTGCCAGCGCTTCGTCCAGGTCCCGATTTCCAGTTCACACGGGACAGCGCTTCCTTAAAAGCACCTTTCCTTGCACCCCTGGGGTTGGCATCCCATATTGATTGGGGGGTTTGAATGATGGCAAACCCCCCCATTGGTTGCTTGGGTTATGCCTCCCCCCACCCAGTTGGCACTTGTTGTGGGGGCGCGCTTTGTGGCGCTTGAAATCCAAAAACCGCTTAAACCGGTCCTCCCTTCTGGGCCAAGGCGGCCGTTAAGGCGCCGGCCCTTTATGCCCCCTGCGGGGGCGGCCTTTGCACTAACTCCCGCACATGGCACACTGCAGTGATAACATCCTTATGTAATTAACTTATTGACCATATTGTATTGCATGCAAACACAGAGATTTTCAATGCCTTATGTAGTGGGTATTAATTGGCCGCTTTATTAACGTGGACAACGTGTGACTGCCCTCATAGCATATCTTGAGCATGAGACGAAAATCACTGTCAATCAAAACTTTGTAAACATGCCATTACAACTCTGCTTATTCTTTTAACACATCTACATTAAAAACTTTTCACATTTGCAGTGAGTGACTGGTAGGCCCTCAAGTTCTGGCCTCCATTTGGCACGCCCCTTTTGCCCTTCGATTGTTTAGGCAGTCCCACCTTTCCTTTTTTGGAGGGGCTCACTCAAATAGAGTTATTGTTTCACCATGTTGTTTAGGGGGTAGCTTCAAGTTCTTTGTATTAGGCCCAACTCGCTACCTGGCATGTCCTATGCCCTGCCATTCGACTTGGCGGGTCTGGGCTGCGAGTGCCGTGTTCCGCTTACTCCCCACGCTTGGCCATCTTACACCCTGCCGTAAGGCATCCCCAGGTGTGTGGCTTTGTTGACACACCCCCTTACTGGGTGTGTCTTTTGCACGATTGTTTGGTAAAACTTTTTTCCTTTACGCCACGCTGTCAGAGAGGCTCACGTCTCCTGGCAGCTCCCCCAAGTTCTTTCCTTTGTCCTTCATCTTTTTCTTTTTTTTTTTCTTTTTTTTTACACCATAGCTGTTGTTAAATTGGCCCAGAAAATTCTCATCCCTTCTAGTGATAAATGGATGCCATCCGGCCCATAGAGTTCGGGTCCCCTGGGGTGGATCAACCCATGACGGACACTTTCCAGCCCGTTAATTTTGCAGTGTTTGGCGACCGGTATGTTTAACTTCCTCCTAGAGCTGTCTACCGCTTTATGAGATGTCGCTCCCCGCCAACTGATTCTGGGGATTATTTCGGACCAGATGATGGTGGTGTTGTCTAAGAGCCTGGTGAGGTTCCTTAAAGTCTCCCTGATGTCATTCAGGAGTACTTTCCTTCCCAGGGTTGTCAGGTCATTACCCCCCAGGTGGATAATTAGCATACCTGGGTGTTTCTGCCCAGCCTCTAGCATCTTGTGCAGGGTCGGCTGGAGCTGTGCCCATTTCATGCCTGGTAAACCCATCCATCTGATTGCATCTGCCGATGTTCGTCCTAACCTTGTCTTCTTGTCTTGCTTCAACCAGCCTTGTAGCCGGGCTATGAAAGAGTGCCCTATCATCCAAATGAGTCTGGGGGGTGCACCTGCTAACGTAATGACAAAATACCATCATGATAGGTGTGGGCGGATGTAGCCCTTGTACGCTTTCAATCGCCATCTGCCAACCCTTTTTATTGTGCTTGCATCTAGGCCCAAACTGGTGGCTGTGGTGGCTGCCCCAATGCGGAATGAATGTGAGCCAAAATCTGTTGGGAGTAAGCCCCCTTTCCTGAGCGTTTGACGCATGACTGCAGTAAATTGAAATCTACTCAGGTGGTCCCCCTTTGCATGCTTGAACAAGGGGCCTGGTCCCCATGGGCGCATTATTAAATACTCCTTCATGCTGCAGACCGGGCAATACTTTGTTTGGGCTATGCAATTCAGGATGATGTCAGTGCCCCTGCCCATCTGGTCCGTTTTGGATCGCCTCAGGGTGACGCGCAACCTGCCGGGTTCCATGTGGCAGTCCCCTATTTGCAAGCAAGAGTTGCCCCCTGAGCTTCTCGCCGATGCCACCAGCTCGCCTACTCTAAAGGCACCAAAGAAAGCCAAGGTAAATGCTGATCTGAACACTAGGAACTCGTGCCGGCTCTCTACCACCGATTGCAGTAGGTCTATCAAGAGGCACAATTTGTTAAAGTCGATAGGATGTCTGGTGTCTTTTTTTGTCCCCCTCGAGGCGCTTCCAGCCCTTCATGGCTGTCTTAATATAGTGTGAGGCGGTGGGATCTGCGCCTGTGTGTAGTTTTGAATGGTGTGCAACCGCCGCAAGGTGTGCCTGAGCCCAGGACTTCGTTTTTCCTTGTTTGAATGCCCACATGATGAAATGCTCTGCTGCAGCTCTGATTGCGTTCGGCTCGGTTAGTGAATCTAGCCCCCCTACGTCCATGAACAACTTGGCATATTTGGCATATCTCTGCTGTGTCCCTGGAGTGAGAGTGCTGTTGACTAATAGGGACAGATCTGTTCCGCCAGCTCCCACAGCCCTGCAGGGAAAGGGGTCATGTTGCTGTTTGCTTCTGGGGCGAGTTTCCTGAACTTGTCCATCTGGAAACGAGAAAGGGCATCCGCCCGAGAATTCTTAATGCCCTGAACGTGTCTGGCCCTAATGTCCAGGTTACCCTTTAGCTGCATGTGTAACAGGCGCCTTAACAGCCTCAGCGTATTGGGACAAGAAGCGGACCCTCTGTTTATTGCCATTACCACGCCTAGATTGTCGGACCATAATGTTATTTTTAGGTTCTGCAAGCGGGACTTCCAGATTGTCAGTGCTACTACTATGGGAAATAACTTCAAAAACGTGATGTTCCTGGTGATATTTAGTTCGTACCATCTAAGTGGCCATTTTCCTGCACACCATTCCTTCCCCAAGATGGCCCCGAAACCACAGCCCCCTGCTGCATCTGTGTACAACGAGATCTCCCTGGCTGATATCCACCCCTCTCTCCAAATGAGCCGGCCATTAAAGTCTTCTAGAAACGAGTGCCACATGGCGAGATCGCTTTTGACCCCCTTGTCCAGCCTCACATGGTGGTGTTTCAAACGCAGCCCTGCTGTCAGTCTGCTGAGACGCCTGGCGAAAACTCTGCCTGCCGGGATCACCCTGGTTGCAAAATTGAGCTTGCCCACCATGCTCTGTAGCTCCCCCAGGGTTGCTTTCTGTTTCTTTAACAGGGAACCAATATCTGCCCTTAGATCTCTCACTTTTTCGTCTGGTAGTCTGGACGTTCCAGCTATTGTGTCAAGCTCTATGCCTAGGAATACCAATGATGTGGTGGGCCCGACCGTCTTGTCGACTGCTAGGGGGACCCCCAACTCTCCTGCCAGTGCCTGAAAGGTTTGCAGTAAGCTAAAGCATGACCCGTCCTTAGCTCCCCCTATGAAAAGGAAGTCGTCTAGATAATGCATTTTCCACCCTGCCGGGTGTCTTTTGTGAAGTGCCCACTCCATAAATGTGCTAAATTGTTCGAAACACGCGCATGCGATGGAGCACCCCATAGGCATTGCTTTGTCCACGAAGATTTGACCCTCATGCTGGAAACCTAGCAGGTGAAAACTGTCCGGGTGCACGGGCAGTAGTCGGAATGCGGACTCAATGTCCGCCTTTGCTAACAGCGCGCCTTTGCCTGCTGCTTTAATCATGTTAATTGCATCGTCCAGAGTGGCGTAGCCGACCGCGCAAGCGTCTTCCGGGATCCGGTCATTGACTGATGTGCCCTCTGGGAAAGATAGATGGTGTATTAGCCTAAATTGGCCATGCTCCTTCTTGGGCACCACCCCCAATGGTGATATGATTAGGTCTGAGGGGAGGGGAGGGGAGGCAGGAGCGGGACCTCCATGCGGCCCAGCCTTAGTTCCTTTTCAATTTTTTGTAGTACAACTTGTGGTTGTTCTCTAGCTGACTTCAGATTTTTGGCTGTCTCTCCTGTAATGTGCCCCTTCACTGGGATGATGAAGCCTTCCTCAAAACCTTTTACTAATGCGCTTGCTTCTTTTTTGTTGTAATACTCATTTGCTAGTCTTCTCAGGGCTTGTGTATTGATTGGGGAATTGGCCAGTTTGCATTTTAGTTGGTTTGTTTTTTGATGGGCGGGGGGGGGGAGCCTGCTACTTTTTCTTTTTGTCTTTTCTGTCTGATTTGTGTTTGAGCTTCCTACATGTGGATGCTGGGTGTTCTCCCCCACAGGTGGAGCAGGAGTGTCTAAATTTGCAGTTCTGCCCCCACGAGCACTCGTCTGCCTCAAATTTCCAGCATATGGCTTGCGAACCATTGTCCCCCTTGGTTCTATTGCTGTGCCAGGTTTTGTGCCTGTGTGTCGCTTTGAATTTGTCATGCCTCCCTTTATTGTGACCAGTCCGAAAGGACTGCTCCCCTTTTCCTGCCCATGCGCTCGCTTCCCTTGCTACCATCATTTTATGTATGTAGCTGGATACATCCTCCTGATTCCATTCCATCTCTGGGTGGGCCTGCATTTTCAACCTAAAACTCTTATCGTATTCTAGCCAGGCGTCACCTGAAAACTGTCGGTGGGCTTCATGTATCTTTGATTCGTAGAGCCAGAGGTCCGCCGCGCTGCGTGGGAATTTCTCAACTATGACACAGGCCATGATTCTGAACGCGTCTAGCCAATTCTCAAAATTCCTCTCTTTCCTGGCTCTCTTTCGCTCCCTTCTGTCATCTTCTTTTTTGTCGCAAATGGTCAGATCTAGGCCTTCTAGCTGTATTTCTGATAGTGTAAAAATATCTATGAATTCCTTCCTCCATATGCGCTCTTTTACCATCAGGGGGATGGCTGTTGCCAGGCCTGCCGCCCTAGTTGTCATGGATGGGGCCCCCAGGGATGGTCTTGCGTAAGATTCAGGTGCGCTCCCTATGTTACGAGTTGCTTCTGCTACCTTCGTTAACACGCCCCAGGCCGCTGCTGGGTCCCCAGTGGACTGCTGTTCCCTGACTGCTGCCTGGATGCTTGCCTGTCTGAGGGAACGCTCCCCTCCGCGCCCCCCACCTTAGCCCGCAACAGCAATGGCGCAAGCGATTTAAAGCATTCTTGAATAATCGCGCTTATATGCTCACCTTCCGCCGGTGCTAGGCTGGCGCCCGGATTTGGCACTGCGGTTTCTTCTGTGCTCTGCAATGTGACCTTTGGCCTTTTGGCTGATTTCCTTGCAGGTTTTCCCTCAGACTTCTGCCGTTTGGTTGACTTCTGTGAAGGGGAGGGGCTCCGTTCTGTCTCGCTCATCTCCTCTGTCTGCTTTGTCGGTGCTGGGGCTCCGTGGACCTGGGCCTCGTCCTCTCTGTCCACCATTTTTGCGCGCAGCCAGTCCTTGCCGCGCTTTAGGGCTTCTGACCGCATGTGCGCGATCATCTTTTCCAAATCGTCCTGTTGCTCGACCACCTGATCCTCTTCCATGGTGTGCTGGGGTGGGGGTTTCGTGGTCTCTGGCCTGGGCAGGTTTAGTTCAAAGGAAAACTTTCCAAACAGGCTCCTAAAACTCTCGTGGTCGGCTGCGGTCCCCACCTTTTGGTGTTTGTATTGCCCCCGCTGTTCCTCCTTACGAGGAAATGGACCTTGGTGCTGCGGGCGTGCTGGTGCTTCCTAAGGGGTCGCGTCGCTTTTAAAAAAGCGGTCCCCCCAGACGAACAGGCTGGTGCCTCCTGCGGGGTCGCGTCGCTTTGAAAAAAGCGGTCCCCCACAGGCCGGGCGATTGTATGGCTGTGCCTGTTACAGCCCTCTGTGTTCTCCCTGCATGGGACCTTTAACAAAACAGGGCCGGGGATAGTTGCGGAGTCTGGCATGTTGCCCCAGCCCCTGCCCCTCCCTGAAAGCGGATACTGGCTTCGGTCGGCCGAGATGTTGAGGGAGGTGTTAATGAGGGGCCAGCGCTGCGTGTCAACTAAGCGGCTGGTCCGGTCCCCGCACCACGAGGAAAGGCTGTCTGCAGGAGCTCAGAGGGCTGCCCGCTTTACTCAGAGCTCGACGAAGCGGCGGCGAAGTCTGGCGCTGTGTTTCCGGCTGGCCGGCCGACAAGGTGAGGCGGGGGCATCGGGACAGCGTCCCTGTGCGGGGCCGGCGCTGAGC
This sequence comes from Pleurodeles waltl, assembly GCF_031143425.1. Classification (NCBI taxonomy): domain Eukaryota; kingdom Metazoa; phylum Chordata; class Amphibia; order Caudata; family Salamandridae; genus Pleurodeles; species Pleurodeles waltl. The sequence goes on from NC_090445.1 coordinate 241,563,119, forward strand.
GGCAGTAAGGCTGCTGGATGGGCCCGGCCAGGTGGGGCGGGGGCAGTGGGCCGCAGCAATCGGTTGAAAAGGCGCACAGGCCGCCGCGCACTGCAGCAGCAAGTCAGACCCGGTCCCAGCAAGACAAAGACTGGCCGCTGTGGTCCGATGCCGCGGAACTCAATAAACCCACGAGCTCCGAGGGCCGCCTGCTTTACTCCGAGCTCGCCGAAGCGGCGGCGAAGTCTGGCGCCCTGTTTCCGGCTGCAGGAGCTCCGCAGGTTGCCTGCTTAAATCTGAGACCGGGGCTCGGCGAGCGGCAGCGAAGTCCGGCGCTGTGCTTCGGGGCGTGCATGCTTCGGGCTGGCCGATAAGTTGAGGCGGGGGCAGCGGGACAGCGCCTCTGTGCGGGTCGGTGCCGTGCGGGCGCAGCAATTGGTTACCCACGAAGGTAGTAGCATCTGCCGTCTGTCCGTTATGGTGCTGGGGCCACGAAGAGCTCCTGGCGGTTTCGGTCAGCGCGATTGGCCAAACGCTCAGAAAAATCGACGATGCAGGTCCCGAAATCCGCTGCACGGGTCACGTCGCTCGGGCTGAGCGGTCCCCGTACAGCCAAACCAACGGAAAAGGCTTATTTTCCTGTTCGTTCTGTTCGTGGTGCCAGCGCTTCGTCCAGGTCCCGATTTCCAGTTCACACGGGACAGCGCTTCATTAAAAGCACCTTTCCTTGCACCCTGGGGTTGGCATCCCATATTGATTGGGGGGTTTGAATGATGGCAAACCCCCCCATTGGTTGCTTGGGTTATGCCTCCCACCCAGTTGGCACTTGTTGTGGGGGCGCGCTTTGTGGCGCTTGAAATCCCAAAACCGGTTAAACCGGTCCTCCCTTCCGGGCCAAGGCGGCCGTTAAGGCGCCGGCCCTTTATGCCCCCTGCGGGGGCGGCCTTTGCACTATTCATAAAAAGAGTATGTGATACCCTCCTGTAGTTTTCCACTGATACAGCTCTTCCTGCTAAACACAGGTTTTCCAGTGCCTTCGCAGAGCACCATGTTTTCTGCTGTTCCACTTTTACTTACATGTTCTACACCCATAATGCTACTGTGAAGCAAATACGATGACTCAGTGGACTAAACACTTTCAGAGTGGCTTTCCTGGTCCGTGATGCCAGCTGACCTCAATACATTCCTGCTGATTGTCAGTAACCAGTCTGTTACCTGAGAACAAGCCAAACCAATTCCAGTCTGCTTAGGTTAGCCCCTTTACTTCGCACCTTCCCTAGAGTATGTTTCATTAAACATGATAGGTTTGAAAGGTAGTGTCCCGAAGATAGAACATACATTTCGTTGGTACTTAGTAAGCCCATTTTAAGTATTGGGTGTCTTTTTAGAGTTCGAGATGCAAACCAAGAAAATGTTGTGTAGCGCCAGAAAGTTTGCTTATTTTCTTTCCAAACAGTTATATAGCGCTGTATTACCGTTAGTGTACACTCGGAGCGCTGTCAGATTGTGGTACCTTTATGTCATCGTTTTGAGGTTTCCGACATAGATCGAAGTCTGTTTTCTATTTCAGAAGGATCATCGGTATGTACGGGTGCACAGAATATAATGGCATTTGAATGGAAGGAATAATAAATAAATGTAGTTGAATTCTTCACAAAAGTGGTAGCAATGATTCCTTAAACAGTGCACGGTATTATTAACCGATCGACGCTATGGTGTGCATATTAAGTTATACAACTGAAAACACGTAATGATTCCATCTGTGCTTTACCATTTCTGAAGTGACATAGATTTTAAACAGTTTGGAATATAAATTACAATATGCCAGTGTCTGAAAATTGGTCGAGTAATATGCAAGAGAAATGTTTTGGGGAATACTGACTACAATGCCTCATTAAATGTACTTTTAAGTGATGGTAAGTGAATAGAGAGACATCGGCTGCAAAGCATGGGCTGTGTGGAAGGATATTGCATGCAAGCGGCAGCCACATGAGGGACACTGGATTAAGTGATGCTCATACTCCGGGTTGCTGATCACTGGTTTCCAGATAATGGCATGGACCACAAGTCATGATCAAAAAGCATCAATGTGTCACGGTTTCGGGCGGCTCTGATCAGGACTCTGGCTGGGACACCCCTTGAGGTCACCGAATATCCTAGAGAGGTAGTGTGCTGGGGCAGAATAGCAGCTAAAGGCATAAACGGAAAGGACAGCTATGGACAGGCACAGGAAACAGGAAACTAAAAGCAGAGCAACCCTTGCGTGAACAAACAGGAAACGGATTACCAGTGGACAAACACGCTGGGGTTGTACACAGAGTAAGGCGCAGAACCTCCCACAGTGACAGGGAATCTCAATGCCTCTGTGCAGTTTGCTCTTACAGATAGTCACCCTGCCAGCCTCATAGAAAGGAGGCAGCAGAAGTGATTCTGTCTCTGGACCCTAGAGCACAAACAAGGATAGTACTTACATACACAGGACACACTCTTGTGGGTCCAGCTGGAAACACAGTGGCGATTCCTGAGAAAACAGCAATAGCACACTGTCACTGTTAGGCACGAAATACAACGTATAACACTGGACAAGGATGGGGGCTGGAATTGCCTCCTAGAAACCAGGAGCCAACCCCAGTACACAGGAGGACACGTATACACTGGTGAAGACTGATAGAACACTTACCAGACACAAAGAACCAAGAAGAAACAGAAACAGAAGGGAACAAACGCAGAGGCAAGAACTAGGAACAGGCTCAGGCTGAAGCAAAGGCGGGTCTAGGACTTGAAAACAGGGCGCAAACTTCTGGCTGGGACAGACAGAGACAGGACTGGGAAACTGAGAACAGGCTCTGGCTGGAACAGGCAAGGACAGGACTGGAATACAGGGAGTAGGAAATGAGCAGTAAACAGGACTGGGAAACAGAGAGCAGGTTCAGGCTGAAACAAGGCAGGAGCAGGGCAGAGAAACAGGGAGCAGGCTTTGGAAGAAACAAACCGGTACAAGGCTAAGAAGTAGGGAGCAGACTCTGGCTGGAACAATCAGGAGCAGGGCAGAGAAACAGGAAACAGGATCAGGCTGGAACAGAACAGGAACAAAACTGGAACACCATCCGACAAGGGGTCTGTAACACAAAGGAATTGAAGTCCGATGCACGACGGGGAGCTTGAGGAAATGGCTGCTTATAAGCAGTTCCAAATTGGGCTGCACAGGAGAGGTTTCGGGTGTGTGTGGTTTCGGACACTTGCAAGTCCTGGAGGAGAGGATCCAGTGAAAAGGAGCAACTGGACTTCTCTCATTGAAAACAATGGGAAACAGAATCCGGGTTTTCCTGACTACCAAGCTGTGCATTATGGGATTTGCAGTCCCAAGAAGCAAATGTAGTCCTACACAAGTGTACCATGGAGAAAAGAGAAACAAACAGGAGTCAGCAAGGGACTCTAGATAGGTGTTCAAGGTGATTCCCAGGCTTCTGACAGTCCCCTTACAGCGCCCCCTGGAAATGGGACGACCGAGACGTAACAGTATACCCCCTCCCACCAGTCCGCTCAAGAAGAGAAGGCGATCCTTTGGCTGAAAAAAGTTGAAGAGGAAAAGCCAAAGCAAGAAAATCCAACACCAACCTTGGTTGATAAGTTTACAGTCCTGCCACAGATGAATCATCCAATGAGCAAAGCATGTATTAATACCCATATGGGCTCCGATGTCTTTCCTCTTTATTGTTCGAGTGATACGTGAGGAGTGCATGGAGTTGGTTTCTGGTGAAGTGGATTCAGGAGCAAGGAGATCTGGAATTGCATCATGGGCGGTATTCTTTAGGACTTTAGTTTCCTGTTCAGTACTGTCTTCTTTGGAGAACATAATTGGCGTATTAGTAAGGTCTGTAACTCCTTCCGACAAGCAGGATATGTCTGTTTCTGCAGCAGTATTTGCATTGATTGTGGTCTGAGGCTTGCAAAGCATAGAAACTTGGGAGACATGGGTAACTGGTGTCCTCAAGGTGAACATGAAATATTCAGAATTTTCTTTAGTTTTGGATGACTTCGGAGTATCAATCACAGGATCAACAAGAGTTTTTAAGTCTTTAGAAACTGGATTAACATCTGAAAATGTAGAAGTTCCACAAACTAATTCTTTAGTGTGATCTTCAGACAAGACTGAGATTCCTTCATTGCATGTGCTCTGTGGTATCAGAGATGGTTTCTTTGCAAAGCGTTTCTACTACAAGTAGTTTATCTTCAACTCTGTTAACACTGGAAGGTTGTTCTTTGGAAGGAAATGGAACTGGAGTCTCTTCAGAAATCACCTTTACATTGTTTTCTACAATTTCAGCTCTTGCCTTTGAAGTGATGATTGTTTCTTGCAATAAAACACTAAGAACAGTACTTATCATCAGATCTTCAAATACAAGATTCAAATTCAAGTCTTTAGTCTTAGTGGGAAATATTACATCTTTCAGCACTTGAACTTCGGTTTCAGATTGCTGGTTTTCAGGAGTCTTTAGTTTCAGGGACACAGCAGGTGACATTGGTGTGGCTGGTTTTACATCAAGATCAGATACCGGTAGCTCAGAGATCTTGTCTTCACTAATCGTGGAGCTGGAAACAGGATACACATTGGCAGGGATCAGCAGGTCAGGATCAGTGGTTGAGGCTGCAACTGTGTCCAGTTCTAGGCGAAGGCTCTCATTTCTTATGACAGGCTGTTCAGTTTCAGATTCCTGGCTTTCTTCCTTGTCTGAAATCTCCACGGTTTGCTTTGACACAGAAGAGATTTTTAAAGTTTCTGAGAAGTCCATTACATTCTTAGTAATTGCTGGTATTTCTTCACGGTCAGAAAAATCCATTAGTTCACTTGAAACAGGAACTGTCTCTTCATTATCTGAAAATTCTATGATATTGTTTGAAAGGGCAGGAGTATCCCCACAATCTGAAAATTCTGGTGTGTGCGCCATTTGAACAGCACTATCTGCAGGTTTGTTCACTGCAAGGCAGGAACCACTGTCATCACTAGATTCAGATTCTTCAACACTGTTGCACAACTTACCATTAATCTCCAGTAAAGTCATATCTTGGTTTCTTAAGGTGCAGCTATTGGAGTCTGCATCAGAACTCTCTTCTTCCTTTGGCTTTATTTGTTCTGATAGAGGGGCTGAGACACTTCCTTCTGAAGACTCTGATCCATCCTTTGAATCAAGAGGTGTCAAATCTCTCAGAGATGTCAGAGATTCAGTCAACTGCACAGGGATATTCTCTGGAAAACTACAAGCTGAGAGAGAGTCTGAAGAAGAGGCTGATATATTTATAACTGGAGCAGTCTTTTGACATTCATTCATAGCATGGAAAATCTGCTTTATAGCAGTCTTTGGAGAGGCACATGAGGTAGCATACTGTTCTTTAAGCCAAAGCTGGTGATCATTTTCTTTTTTCAGGTTTTCAAATTGCCTTGCAGTAGTTTCCATCAGCTGCTCTGTTACTTCTTCTACCTTACAGATAAACAGAATGTCTGGTTCTGCTAACAGTGAAATATGCATTGATGAAAAGAGCCCACGGGCAAGATTTCTAGTGTATGTTATAACGTATTCATCATAGAAGTCCAATATCTGCCTTTTAATCTGCCAAAACTGCTCTTTTAGTGTGTGTATGTCCATATTGTTTTCAAACCCACTCAGAATAGAAAAGGGTTTAGCAGAGTTTTTAGGGATTGAGACTGGTGTATTATCATCTAGTTTGGGAAGAGCACAAGCCTTATGAGTGGAACTAAGGAATCCCACAGTCTTTACTGATCCATTTGATACAGGTTCTATCCTGCTGACTTGAAAGCACTGAGGGACTGGTAGATCTTTACACGAGTCTGCACAACACTTAGGAATTGAGACTGATGTACTGTCATCCAATTTGGGAGGAGCACAAGCCATTTGAGTTGAACTAAGGAATCCCACAGTCTTTACTGATCCCTTAGATACAGGGTCTAGCCTGCTGACTTGAAAGCTCTGAGGGACTGATAGGTCTTTATAAGAGTCAGCACTGCACTTTGAATTCTGAGAAACTGGCCTAGATGGGCTGAAGCACTCAACAGAAAACAAGGGAATCCCTAGTGTGGCTTCTTGAACAGTGTCAGGGTTCTTTGTTTTGACGGAGTCCTGGAAGTGAATTTGGGATGCACTAGCATGAGGCAAGGAATTAACCAGGTTTTCTTGAGAGTAAATGTCTTGTGCAGAAGTAGCAAAAGCACTTTCACTGTTAGGAACATTCTCCCCTGTTTGAGGTAATAGAACCTCCAAAAATTCATTATTACTTTGTAATTCTTCTACAGACAGGGATTGGGGGTCATATTCACAGATATTATAATAGTTGAACATTGATGGATCAGCAAGCCAAGCAATGTAGTACTGCATTTGCAATCTTTGATTTTCTTTAACAAGTCTATCCTTTAAACTAAGGCCTTTTTTAGATGTCTTCAGAGAATGTCTAGGTTTAGAAAGGGGTGTCGGAACATGACAGGAAAGCATTTTAGATCTGTGTGTGCCTTTGATGCCTGGGGAGCTTGAAATGTTTGGGTCGTGCATTCTGTCACGGTTTCGGGCGGGTCTGATCAGGACTCTGGCTGGGACACCCCTTGAGGTCACCGAATATCCTAGAGAGGTAGTGTGCTGGGGCAGAATAGCAGCTAAAGGCATAAACGGAAAGGACAGCTATGGACAGGCACAGGAAACAGGAAACTAAAAGCAGAGCAACCCTTGCGTGAACAAACAGGAAACGGATTACCAGTGGACAAACACGCTGGGGTTGTACACAGAGTAAGGCGCAGAACCTCCCACAGTGACAGGGAATCTCAATGCCTCTGTGCAGTTTGCTCTTACAGATAGTCACCCTGCCAGCCCCATAGAAAGGAGGCAGCAGAAGTGATTCTGTCTCTGGACCCTGGAGCACAAACAAGGATAGTACTTACATACACAGGACACGCTCTTGTGGGTCCAGCTGGAAACACAGTGGCAATTCCTGAGAAAACAGCAATAGCACACTGTCACTGTTAGGCACGAAATACAACGTATAACACTGGACAAGGATGGGGGCTGGAATTGCCTCCTGGAAACCAGGAGCCAACCCCAGTACACAGGAGGACACGTATACACTGGTGAAGACTGATAGAACACTTACCAGACACAAAGAACCAAGAAGAAACAGAAACAGAAGGGAACAAACGCAGAGGCAAGAACTAGGAACAGGCTCAGGCTGAAGCAAAGGCGGGTCTAGGACTTGAAAACAGGGCGCAAACTTCTGGCTGGGACAGACAGAGACAGGACTGGGAAACTGAGAACAGGCTCTGGCTGGAACAGGCAAGGACAGGACTGGAATACAGGGAGTAGGAAATGAGCAGTAAACAGGACTGGGAAACAGAGAGCAGGTTCAGGCTGAAACAAGGCAGGAGCAGGGCAGAGAAACAGGGAGCAGGCTTTGGAAGAAACAAACGGGTACAAGGCTAAGAAGTAGGGAGCAGACTCTGGCTGGAACAATCAGGAGCAGGGCAGAGAAACAGGAAACAGGATCAGGCTGGAACAGAACAGGAACAAAACTGGAACACCATCCGACAAGGGGTCTGTAACACAAAGGAATTGAAGTCCGATGCACGACGGGGAGCTTGAGGAAATGGCTGCTTATAAGCAGTTCGAAACTGGGCTGCACAGGAGAGGTTTCGGGTGTGTGTGGTTTCGGACACTTGCAAGTCCTGGAGGAGAGGATCCAGTGAAAAGGAGCAACTGGACTTCTCCCATTGAAAACAATGGGAAACAGAATCCGGGTTTTCCTGACTACCAAGCTGTGCATTATGGGATTTGCAGTCCCAAGAAGCAAATGTAGTCCTACACAAGTGTACCATGGAGAAAAGAGAAACAGACAGGAGTCAGCAAGGGACTCTAGATAGGTGTTCAAGGTGATTCCCAGGCTTCTGACAGTCCCCTTACAGCGCCCCCTGGAAATGGGACGACCGAGTCGTAACACAATGTCAGTGATGTGCCTACAAACAGTAGTAATCATTGTAGGTTGATCTGTGCATAGAAGAAAAATTCAGAATTAATGTGAGGCACACACAAGAGGGTAAATGAGTGTAAGTGATAAATATTCAGGTAGTCTGATAGGACGGTCTACCCTCTCTGATAGCTCTTCATTGAAACTGTACGGATCACAGTTAAGTTAGTTCCTACACAAGGGCCTGGTCTCCCTGCTGTTGGGACTGCAATAAAGACGGGATTTGATGCAGCAGGTGGCTTTAAATCAGCGAATTCCTGTTAGAACAAGCATTTGTTTAGCTGTCAGTCTTTTGGTTTTGTTAGTGCCTGTTTTCTTTTTTCATTTTTTTTTTTTGTAAACCTTTATTGTTGGAGAAGCTGTTGGCTGTCCTCAGTCTAAAAAAAAAAAAAAAAAATTGGCTACAAGCAAAAATATTTTTGGTCTGAAAAAGCACAGTTTTCATGGTAGAACCTGACATTTAAGGCTACTGCTTTTTGAGTGGATGAGTTTCTTGTGGAATGGCTAGGTGGTTACTCAAAACGAAGTTAGCCGATACCTGAAGGGGCTGAGCCACTGCCCCCTGGTGTATACTGTAACAGGAGGAACAAAAGTGTAAATGGCACAATAACAGACCAGTGAATGAAGAGGACTGGGTGAAAGCACCAATAAGTAAGCTATACATATAATTTTAGTAAAATTGAAAGGTCTTGGCTAACCACGGATTCAAAAATAGTATATATCAAAGTGCCACTTAAAATATCATCAGGCATCTGACCACAGTGACAAAACTACAAGGGCATCATATGGGCTTTGAAACTACTGATAATAAAGTGACCTAACCAGACCTACATTATTGGAAGGGTGATAAGAATGGATACGCATTTGATAATACATGTTGTCAACTTCTTTTTCTTACAAATATAGATGGTCTCAACACACAGGTGGTCACAAATATCCCATTTTACCCCTACACCAGAGAAGGCACAAACTGCCACACTGATTTTTGTCTATCCCATGACAAAGTACAAAGCGTGAAGTAGGTATATGTTTATTTAAAAACACTTCTCTTCTGGTGGCCCGTCTCTCAACATGAAATAGTGCTTGGTGTTCTTGTCTAATGCCTGCTCATCACAGAAGCTTTAACTGTGCAATGTACAGCTGCCGCTCTTCGCACAAAGTACCAGAACGTTTATCAGGAAGAACTATGATATCTTAAATTGAATGAGGAAATGTACTTCTAAAGCTCCAAATGTGACCTCACCGAGGTATCCTGCAACTCCATGGAAGGTCAATGCACAGATCAGCGAGCTTGAGTGGAGAGGTTTTGAGGTTTTTTTTTGCAAGTCATTTTTATTAAGATTGTATAAAGATATAAAAGTACAGTTATATTAAAAGTATGTCGTCAACACAGTATAGCAGGGGGGATGTAAAAGTCTGAAGAATACACCATCGTAGATTTATGACAAGGGATTAGGATAAGAGGTATGTGGAAAGGGGTTTACCTGAGTGTGAGTTACAGTATAGGGGGTTGGTGAGGTTTGTAATGGTGAATTGACATAATAGTAAGGATATTTTATTGAACTGAGGTTCCCTTAACTTTAGGCAGTGGGAGCAGAGTGAATAGAGAGCAGAACAGATGATAGTGAAAGGATAGTAGAGAAAGATGAGGGGGGATGGTTGGGGGTAGAGTATATGGGAGGGACAAAAGAGAGGGGTAAGGTTTGGGGAGGGTAAGGGTGTGATTAAGGAGGTTATTTAAGCACAAAATTTGTGAAGCTTGGACCAATTTTTTTCCTTCCTCCCATAGTTTGTTTTCAGGTCTGAGTTTAAAGAGTAATCCGCACCGCTGATAAATTGTATTCATTCCCACCAGGTGGGGGAGAGTTTGAATAAATCTTTCCATTTAGAAAGTATGGTTTTGAGACCTGTTGACTCAAGTGTATCCCATAGTAAGTAATCTTCCATTTGTAGTACAAGGTCAGGGGTAATAGAAGCTAAGTTTGGAATCCAGATAATTTTCAGGATTTTTGTAATAGTTCCCCCTATTTTATCCCAAAGCTTGTTCGTGAAGGTGCAGTGTAGTAGCATGTAATTTAAATCTCCAAAGGCTTTATCGCAGCTCCAGCAGGTGTCAGAATTGCAGAGGCAGTCTGCACAATTTAGTCGGGATCCTGTGGGTCATATGGGCCATCCAGTACCTAGTTTGGGAAAGTGATGGAATGATTTTGTTTGCGATTATGTTTGTCCAGGTGTGTGACCAGTTTACTGGTGTCTTGCGGATGATCAGAGGGACAATGTAGTAATTCTTATTTCTTTTGTTTTGATTTGGTAAGTGCAGAGCTAGTAGGGGATGGAAGGGTGTTTATTTTAGATGCTGCATGGCCTCATCTATTGTATGACTGTAGGATGTTGAATAAGTCAGCCTTGGAGGTGCATTTGTGTCTAGAAATGGTTGCTTTGATTTTTAAGAAATGGTAGAAGTCTATGTCTTTTAGTCCAAAATTGGCTTTGAGATAGAGGGATGGAAATGGGTTGTGAATGGTGCCTAGGTCTTTTATTAATAGTATACCTTTATTCGCCCAATCCTCTATTAAAGATGTTTTTCCGTTTATTTTCAGTAGTTTGTTGTGCCATACAGAGGCAAATTGTGAGTACCGCATTTTATTATACAGTTTGTTTTCTATCTTCCTGAGGGCTTGCGTTGTGCAAGTAAGTATAATTGTGGGTTGGTCTGGTATTATTTTATTTGTTGTAATCAGAGAGGTAAGAGAGAGTCATTTAGTCAGTGCTTTTTCGATTTTGAGCCAGGAGGGTGAGGTAGAGTGGGAGGGGGCAAGCCGAAGGCTTCTCTGTTTAGCTGGGAAGGCATGCTGGTATCTCCTAAAATTGGGTACATCTAGTCCTCCCAGTGATTTCAGTAGTCTCAGTATCTTTAGGGCAACTCTGAGTTTTTTGAATTACCATAGCAATTTGGTAAGATTCAATCTATCCTAGATAAGAAGTTGCCCAAAAGGTATAATGGGGACATACTAATGAGAAAAATAATAAGAGGTGAAATCATCCGTTTGATGGACTATGTTCTCCCCCACCATGTAATGAACTTGGAGGACCTGTTATCTATGGTGTCTTCAATTTTGTTCAAGATCATCTTCTTATTGTTACTATACACTCTTTAAGGTTTGGGTAGAACCATAATCCTAGGTATTTTATTTTGTCAGGGTTCCATTTAAGCTCGTGGTTACCTATAATGTATTTGTTACAGTATACATTAAAGGGGGAAGATCTTGGTTTTATCTCTGTTAAGGCAGTATCCTGAAAACTGGGCATAGCTGTTTATAGTTGGCATGATAATGGGTAGGGCTAGTTCTTCCTGAGAAGTGATGAGGATGATGTCATCCGCCTATGTGGCTGGTTTCTGAGGACCTGCCTTAAAGGGAATGCCTGGGATCTTCGAGTTTTCTCTGATTTGTATCAGGAGGGTTTTAGTGTGAGTAAGAATAGTATAGGCGGGAAGAGGCGGGCATCCCTGTCTGGTTCCTTGTTGCAGTGTAAATGTGTTGCAAAAACAGCCATTGATATTAATTCTAGCTCAAGGTTCTTGATGTAAGGCAAGGATCATCTTGATGAAAGCAGGGCCTAAGTTGATTCTAGTAAGAGAAGCAGGTAGATAGGGCCAGGAGACCTTATTGAAGTCCTTTTCCTGCACTAAGCGCTATCACATGTGATGAGTATTTTAGGTGGGGGGCTATTTCTAAAACATTACTGAATAGTCTAATGTTGTCTGAGCTAAATCTACCTTAGATGAAACCCCTTTGGGAAGGGTGAATGATTTGGCCTAAGATAGGTTCAAATCTGAGCACCAGAATTTTTGCATACATTTTGCAGTCAGTGTTTATTAAAGATATGGGGTGGTAAGTTTGGGGTTGGTTGGATCTTTCCCTTCCTTGGAAATGGCAATTATTGTAGCCTCTGCGGCCAGGCCTTGAACAGCTCCTATATTGGAGAAGTGTGTATAAAGATCTTCTAATGGTGAGATTATGGATGCAGACCATATTTGATAGAAGGAGGCTGGTAAGCCGTCCGGGCCCGGGGCTTTCCTAGTCTTTAGTTTTTTATAGCAAGAAGGATTTCCTGCCGAGAGATGGGTTTTTCTAGCTGGTCCTTAGAGGTCTGATTGATTTTGTTTGGTAATCATTTTAAGATAGTTCAGGCAGGCTTCATAAGTGGTATACAGGCTACAGTAGAATTTTTCGAATGCATCAAGGGTATCTTTCTCTATTTGAAGTGATGCTCTGTTCGTTCGTTATGGAGGTTATTTTTATTTTATGACCGGTATGTTTTAGATAGGAGGCTAGTATTCTGCTTGCCCTGCTACGACCACCCAAATGAATGCCTTTGAGTCTTTAGGCTAATAGATGTGATTAGGATTTTGTTATACTCCGTTTTAAATTTGGTTAAAGTGACTAGTTGCGACTTATCTCTGGATTGTTTAAGAGTTTGTTTTCTAGTTGGTCTAATGTCGTATTGTCCTGTTTATTTTTCCTTGCCACAAGTTTGATCAAATTTCCGGATAGTGGTGTTTAGAGCGTCACACATTATCTGCGGATGTGGGACTGAGTTTCTATTTGTTTCAATGAATTGATCAGTTTCTTTCTTTATGGACTCTCTGAAGGATAGGTCTTCAGTAAGAAGGTCATTCATCCTCCATATTTTTGATTTGAGGGTGGAGTCATGAAGCATAGTAATACATGCGTGGTCAGAGACTAAAATTGGTTCAATGGTGGGATTTGATGTGGCTGGGACGTGCTTCATCAACTAATAAGTAATCAATTCAGGAGAACGTGTTGGGGTGAGAAAAAATAAATGAATAGTCTTTACCTGTGGGGTTAAATAGGTTCCAGATATCTTTTAGTTTATGGACTTTGCAAAGGTTCAGCATTTCTTTGTGTGATTAACTGGGTTTGAAAAGGCACGCAGAGTTCTTGTCTAGGATGTTGTCCCATGGGAGGTTAAAATTCCTGCCCACTAAAAGTCTGCAGTGCGCAGGTGGGCTGGAGAGTTTTTTGTTAAGGTTTAACCAGTTGGTTGGGTTATTGCCATTAGGAGCGTATATATTCTGAGTTATGAGGTTGGTGTTATCTTTCTGGAGTTTGGTAATTAGCCATCTTCCTTCAGGGTCTGCCTCTGTTGCAGTAATGGATAGTCCAGAGGATGAGGAAACAAGGGTGATTAGGTCATTTTTTTGTTGAGGGCTGAAGCGCAGGATAAATCACCCACGATTTTCTTAGTAGAAGTTCTTCTTTTAAGGCAACTTTGGTTTCCTGTAGAAAAACTAGGTCCCCCCCTTAAGTTTGTGGACGTAGTCTAGGATTTGTTGTCGTTTTGTTGGATGGCTTAGTCCCTTTCCGTCAAGTGAAAGGATTTTTAGGTTATGCATAGTTAATAGGGTTGGTCCAGGTCATCTGTGTTACATATGTTTTGCCTATTTGGGAGGGTGGGAGTTGAGTGAAGGGTGTGGGATAGCATGGGGGTCATGGGCTTAGGCTATGTGGGGGGGAACAGGTTACTATGCAGGTTACAGGTGCTATGTATGGAAGAGGATGGTAATAGTGTGTAGCATGAGTGAGAAAAGAAAGAAAGGAAGGAAGAAGCAGACTGAACAGAAAAGAGAGTTATAATATGTGCAGCATACCAGCTCGGAGTATTAAAATTAGGTTACCTAAAAGGATATCTACGGAAAACTAATGCAGAGAGTGGGCAGTGGGGGCCACGAGAGGTCGAGCCTAGAACAGGGGTCTAGGGCTGCGCCCATTAGGTGGTGTATTGATGTGGTCGAAGAGGTTTCGGAATAGATTCTGAATGGATGACTAAGCACAGTGGGGGTATTGACTGTCATTTGCATATCATTTGCATAAGTGAACAAGAATTGGCAAAACCATAGATCATGAGTATGTGACCTGTTAGCTTTGAAAATGTATTTTAACAGTGCTGTACAGCAGCATAGCTGCTGAACATGGCTGAAAATAATGTAAAATAAATAAATAAAAAGCCCTATGACGCGTATGTTGTGTAGGTGCTGTAAAAATATATATATATATATTTTTGTTTACCAATCTGAGATGAATTTGGTAAATAAAAGTTGCCGTCAATTTGTCTTTTGACAGGAGTGGGTGGAGGACGAAGCAACACAGAGGAAGTACGAGAGAGAAGGATGTGGGTGGTGGAGAGAAGGGCACAAATGAGAGACAGTGGGTAAGCACATGGACAATGGAGGGTGGGCTCCTAGCACATGGAGGGTGAGCTGTTGGGGATGAGGAAGTACACAGGCAACGGAGGGCAGACGGGTGGGAAAGCGAGGAGAAAATAGATGATGGCAAAGCACACAGACAGAAGGGGGTGGGGAAGCAAGAATGGCAACAGAAGCGGGACGGAAGGAAGTGATAACAGCAACTGAGGCAGGGAAGGGACAGGGAGAAACACAAGCAAAAAAGAGGAACACAAAGTACACGTGGTCCATAAAAATCTAATGCTAATGTTGTCCAGACCACCTCTGGTAGTCTAGACATTCTAAGTTATTCTGAGAATGTATTCCTAGCAGTGCATTGGCACAAATGACAGGTTGAACGGTTTCTTCAACACAAGGATATTGTCCAGGAAACTACACTTTGGCAAATACATTTTCTGTCTCAGTTATTTCTCTGAGTCTTTCATGAAAGATATCAATCACATGTCTTTGTAATGCATGTAGTATTACTATCCACGTTGCTCTTAAAAGAATACCAGATGAAGCAACTGCATGTTCATCATTTACATTTTTAAATGGCAATAGACTTTTCTTATTGATTCCTGTCGGTATACATGTCTTGACATCTATATGCCTCCATCTGATCATACTGACTATATTTTTAAACATCATGAATTGTTTATTCTGCTACTGAAGCGTCTACTAAACCCTTCTGCAAAATTATTTCCAGAGGTATAGTTTAATTAAGAAGTAAATATATTATTCTGCCAGTGATATTTGTTTTTGATGAACTGCAATAGGATGTCTAAACAAGTAATTGGCAGAATTAAAGTATTTTCCTGGCTCATATACTATCTTGAAATTGTAATCAAACAATCTCAAACCCCAACTTTCAATGTGTGGTAGCATTTTTGTCTTTATGTTACCAAATAATATCTACAACGCTTGATGATCATTAATCACAGCTAATGGTTTTCCATGCAAAAAGGTATGATAATGCTCACATGTCCAAACAACTGCTGGGCGCTCTTTTTTCAGGCTGAGAATATTTTTGTCAACTTAAGACAAACTTCTGCCAGCATGAGACATTACATATCAGATGCTTTCTATTCCAGGTGTCTGCTGCACAAGTATTGTCCCCAGTCCTACAGACTTGCAACCACTCTTAATTCTCTGCAAAGTGTAGGATGAAAAATAAGAGTGCTGCAGACAACATTTATTTTTTAATTTCCAAAAACAATGTTTCACATTTCTCATTTCCATTCAAACTGCTCCCTTTCTTTGTTAGATCACACAGTGGAACAATTATAGTGGCAAAAGATTTGACATACCGCAAACAATAACTAGCCATAGGTATTTTAGCTGGATCTGGACGCATTCCTTCTTTGAAAACATTTGACCATTAAATGTCAACTATGGGTTATCCACTTGAACGTTTTAAGGAATTAACCCCTCCGCTGCCAGGCCTTTTCCCCCTCATGTGCCAAGCCTGTTTTTTTGTCTATTTGGGGCAGTTCGCGCTTAGGCCCTCATAATGTTTTGTCCACACAAGCTACCCACGCCAAATTTGCATCTTTTTTTCCAACATCCCAGGGATTCCAGAGGGTACCCAGAGTTTGTGGGTTCCCCTGAGGGAAACCATGAAATTAGCCAAAATACAGCGAAAATTTCGTTTAAAAAAAAAACAAACAAAAACAACAACAAAAAAATGGGGAAAAAAGGCTTGTGTAATTTTTTCCTGGAAAATGCCATCAACAAAGGGTTTGTGGTGCTAAAATCACCATCTTCCCAGCTTTCAGGAACAGGCAGACTTGAATCAGAAACCCACAAGTCTGGGTAAGAAAATGTTGGGGGATCCACGCAAGCCACACCTCCCTGGACTCCTCTGGGTGTCTAGTTTTTTAAAATGCTTGGGTTTGGTAGGTTTTCTTAGATGAAGGCCTCACCCCGGATGAAAAATGTAGGTGCCCCCCCCCCCCACACAGATAGTTTTGTAATTGATCATTTTGATGTGTCCATGTACTTCTGTGATGTTCCAAACAGTAAATTTGCGAAAAGAAACACACTTAGGTGATGTTAAAAAGACCCCTCACCCACCAACTAAGTTGGTAGCATGCTTCATCATCTGGGTTCCACCCGAGACACTTAGAGTGTCACAGGTGTGCTGCGAAACCTGATTACAGCAAAGCAGTTTTTGTCGTTTTTACTAAACACATACTGGTCGGATTTGGCACGAGGGTGAGTGATGGTTCAGTAGATCAAATATTATTAACAAGATATTTCAGAAAAATTAATTGCTTTGTTAATAACTGTGAAAGGCCAAAAAACTGAAACAATGACTAATAGCTCGTGAGCTGTAAAGCCTTGACAAGGCACCAACCACTTTACAGTCCATTCACACACCTTTCATACATGACATGCACAAGACCATTCACGCCTCCAGCCACGGGCTCAGCACATTACTACACTGACATCAGCAGGGCCTATCACTTTCATACGCCCACATGCCTAATACAGCAAATACACCAGCTGATGGGACACCGCCAGCCAAGCGCCACTCCACGCACACCGCCAGCCAAGCGCCACTCCACGCACACCGCCAGCCAAGCGCCACTCCACGCACACCGCCAGCCAAGCGCCACTCCACGCACACCGCCAGCCAAGCGCCACTCCACGCACACCGCCAGCCAAGTGCCACTCCACGCACACCGCCAGCCAAGCGCCATCCCACGCACACCGCCAGCCAAGCCCCACCCCACGCACACCGCCAGCCAAGCCCCACCCCACGCACACCGCCAGCCAAGCCCCACCCTACGCACACCGACAGCCAAGCCCCACCCCACGCACACTGCCAGCCAAGCGCCACTCCACACACACCGTCAGCCAAGCGCCACCCTACATACACCGCCAGCCAAGCGCCACTCCACACACACCGCCAGCCAAGCACCACTCCACACACACTGCCAGCCAAGCACCACCCCACGCACACCGCCAGCCAAGCACCACCCCACGCACACCGCCAGCCAAGCACCACCCCACGCACACCGCCAGCCAAGCACCACCCCACGCACACCGCCAGCCAAGCACCACCCCACGCACACCGCCAGCCAAGCGCCACTCAACACACACCGCCAGCCAAGCCCCACTCCATGCACACCACCATCACTGTTTTTGTTTGTTTTGAAACAACAAAGAAACCACTAACTATTTATAAATAAGTACAAAACTACAAACACAAAAACTTTAACTGAATACATGACAGTAATGCCAACCGTGAAACTGAACATATGTAAATATAAAACGGCAGTTTACGCTCACGGTAGTTCCCAGTAATTCTTCTGTGTGTGGTAACTCCTGAAACAGCCAGCCATGCACAGCCCATGCTTTGAAGGAAAGTCCGGGCAGTACATCTGGCTCTCCCTCCGGGTACCTCTTCGGGCACAGACTCTACTCTTCCTTAGTGGGCAAGTCTTTTTTGGGAGTTGGAGGAATGTGATAAGGAAAGTGGTCTAGCCACATCCTCCACCACTGTTACTCTAGGAACTTTTGCCTGTTCCACCATGATAAAGCTCTCTATCCATGACTCCTGACATTTTTACAAATCTCATCCTTAACTCAGGGGAACAATCCTTGAACACAATAACAGCATTAAAAGTTGCCAAATGAAATAAATGGATGGCCAACTTTTTATACCACACGTAAGACTTATGAAGAGCAGTATAAGGTTTCAACCTCTGATCTGCTCTATCAACACCACCCATGTGCTTGTTGTAGTTCAAAATGAACTCAGGTTTGTGCACTTCTGCAACCTGACCCCGAACATTTACCGGGGAAGTACTCTCATCATGGATGGTAGTTAGCATGTACACATCCCTCCTGTCTGCAAATTTCAGAGCTAGCAGCTCATTATTACGCAAGGCACTGAACTGTCCCCTCAAGTTTTTTACAGACAAGCTCTCTTGGTTAGCCTTTCCGAGTAGAACGGATTGTTCCACAAGCAACAGTGTCCACTCTGAACAATTCCTTAAACAACTGCGCTCCAGTGCAGAAGTTATCTGCGTACAAATGGTGACCTTTGTTAAGCAGTCATCTACCGAGTCCCCACACAATTTTCTCACTAACTCCAAAGGTGGGCAGACAACCAGAGGGGGTCAATACTGGAATCCCTACCAGTGTAGACCCGGAAATTGTGCACATATCCTGTGCTACTTTGTGACAGCATATACAATTTAATTCCATACCGTGCCCTTTTGCTAGGAATGCACTGCTTAAAAAACAAATGCCGCTTGAACAGGACCATAGACTTGTCCACACTTATTTCTTTACCCGGAAAATACACCTCTGAAAACCAATCTACAAAATAATCAAGGGCAGGCATTATCTTAAATAGACAGTCATAATCAGGGTGATCTTGTGGCAAGGCTAACGCATTCTCAACAAAATGCAGCATCCGAAGAAGAAGCAAATACCGATTACGAGTCATGGTTACAGGAAATATAGCCGTTGCCATCAAGGGACTAGTAGACCAATAAGAAGCCAGTGCCGGCTTTCTTATCAACCCCATCAAAAAAGTCAAACCCAAGAACTTTTTCATCTCTTCCAGATTTGTGGGAATCCACTGGGTAGCTCTAGACTGAGGCCTAAGTCTGGCAGCGTTGTCCCTCAAATACTGCTCCTCATACAGGTTAGTCTGCTCAACAGTCTTTTCCAAAAATACATCATCCATAAACAACTCAAAGAAATTGACAGGCAAAACGTTTTCTGTATTTATTCCACACCCTGGGAGACCAGTAAAGGCAGGCAACTGCGACTGCTCCATGTTTGGGGCAACCCAGATGTCAGGTCTTCCAATCATTTAGAAATTTTCCATGGTGCCTAAGTGGTTTCTGCCCCCCTTGGGGCAGATGGGCCTACAACAAATAGGCTGATCTGTCCCTCAAGGGGGACAGAATTGTCCAACAGTTCTGCACACCCCCTCCCCCCCCACACACACACACAAGATCCGTGGTGCCAAGGTGGATTCTGCCCCCCTTGGGGTCGATGGGCCTAAAAATATAGTCCAATCTGCTCTCAAGGGGGGCAGGAATGGCCAACAGTTCTATACCCCCTTTTGGGGGGGGGGGGCAGCCCTTGCTAAAGGAGGTGCCCCCCAACAATGACAAACAAAACAAAGGGGGGGGAATCCCTGGCTTCTTGGTCGCTTCTGCCCCCAAGGGGGGGGCAGATGGGCCTAAATAATTTGCCGTTCTGCCCTTAAGGGGGGGCAGAAATGGCCAGCAGTTATGTGTGCCCCCTTTGGGGGGCCAACGCTTACCAAAGGGGCCAACCCCCACACACAAAACACACACACACAAGATCTCTGGTGCCTCAGTGGATTCTGCCCCCCCCCCCCCCTTGGGGACAGATGGGCCTAAAAAATAGGTTGATCTGCTCCCAAGGAGGGCAGAAATGGGCAGCAGTTCTGTGCCCCCTTGGGGGGGGGGGGTGACCCTTGCTAAAGAGGTCGCCTTCCCAACACGAAAAAAATAAATCTCTAGTGCCTCCCCCAGTGCCCCCCCCCCCAACCCCCCAAACAACAAACACACACACACACACACACACACAAGATCTCTGGTGCCTAAGTGGATTGGGGACAGATGGGCCTACAAAATAGGTTGATCCGTTTCCCAAGGGTGGCAGAAATGGCCAGCAGTTCTGTGCCCCCTTTGAGGGGTGACCCTTGCTAAAGAGGTCGCCATCCCAACACAAAAAAGCAAAGGGAAAAAAGGAAACCTCTGGCGGAAGGAAAGGAAATAGGCCAATCTGCCCTCTGAGGGGGGCAGAAATGGCCATCACTAATGTGCCCCTTTTGGGGGGTGACTCTTGCCCAAAGGGTGCCCCAAGACACAAAAAACACACACAACACAGTCCCTGGGGCCTATTGGGTTTTGACCCCCCTCGGGCACAAGATCGGCCAAAAACATGGGCGATATAGCCCCAGGAAATGCCAAAATATATTTAAAAAATCTTGCCCCCAGGGCCGCAACCATTGCCTAATGGGTCGCAGCCCTAAAACATTATTCTAAACATGATCCCTGGTCTTTAGTGGGTTTTGAATACCCCCCCCGTTAAAAAAAGGCTGATCTAGCCCCCCGGGGGGCTGAAACACAGATACATTATTGGCCCCAAGGAGGGGGTCACTCCCCAAAATAACAAATAAAACATCTCGGGTGGCTAGTGGTGGATTCCTGCTCTACAATCACGGGCCTTGCCCGCAATCGTGGAACAGAAATCCATTGAAAACAGGCACAAGGGGAAAGGAAACACCGTTTCCATTCCCCCTGTGTCTGTTTTCCCCCCCACCACCCCCCCAGGAGAAGGACTCACATTTTCCATGTCCTCTCTCCTAACGCGCTGAAAGCAACTGCCTTCCAGTGCGTCCCCCACAGCATTTGATGACAGCGCACCAACGTCATCAGATTGCGGGAAGAGGTCGGGGGTGGAATGGGAAGGGATTCCCCATCCATCCCTGATGGAGGGTGAGGGTGGGAGGCCCGGGGAGGGAGCGCTGGCGCTCCCCCGTGGGCAGGGTGCAGGACGAGCTGGTCTCATCGTCTGCACACAGGGCAACCATGGTCGAGGGTGAGACCAGCTCATCCAGGGCACCCAAGGGGTTAAAGTGAAGCCAGTTTAATTTGAATATTCACGTACTTTCTTTAAAGCTTGATCATGTTCTTGATTTTTTTTTATATTACAAATTTTCACTATAATTAATGCAATTTTTACTGGTTGGTGACATTAATTTATTATATCTTGAAGTATTTCACTGCTGAACAGAATTAAAGATTTAGGCGGTCATTATGAACCTGGCAGTTCAGAACACCATGCCCGCAGTGGCGGCTGAAGCCGCCACCCGGCATGGCTGGCCGAACTGCCACATAATGAACTGGTTGACGGCCGCCAGCGGCAGCCGTCACCCACCGCCAGGCTTTCTGGCGGCGGGATGAAACACCATCTGCCAGGGTAGCTGCGCTACCCAGCGGATAATGTTTCATATGCCGCCAGCCTTTTCCTGGTGGGATATCCCGCCAGGAAAAGGCTGGCGGAGGGGGTGTCCCGGGGCAGTGACATGTGTGACGGGTGCTGCTGCACCCGCCGCACACCAACATTGGCGGTGGCCCCTAATGGAGCCGCCCTCAATGTTACAGCCGTGTTCCAGGCCTGGCGGGGAAAACATAATGCGGCCTGCGGGTTTTCCAGGGGGCTGGCGGTCGATGAAAAGACCGCCAGTTTGAACACGGCGGGAAATCCCGCTGTGTTCAAAATGAAGGCCTTAGTGTGTTGTATCTGAACTTTCTCAAATGAGTAGATAATGGTGCTGTATATCTCAGTTGCTCATCAATTTCCAGCTGATGGTAATGTTGCACAAATATAGCCTTGAGACTAACATTAAGATTGCTTATGATGTCATCCAAGAGTTTTCCTGGATGCCATTCCCTTTCAGGTGCTTCAATGGGAACTCTCCTATCAACATACCACCTGATTTTGCTTGTTTTTCTTTGGACCCACAACTATTAGAGAAACTTAAGGTGTTTGGCCATTTTCTGGTTCAAAGAGGTCTTTTAGTAAAGAATTAATTTTCTCTTGTACTTTAATTTGTAGATGTTTTGGGACCTTTCTATTTACCTGTGCTACTGGTTTAATCAACTCATTAATATCTATTCACTTTTCCTTTCAATTTAACTGATTGTGAAATACATTTTGAAGTTTTCTTAGAATTTGATGTTGCATTATAATGTGGAACATCATTGCAGTTAAACACATACCATAAGTTGTGCTGTTATAGTGCATAAAAACACAAAGACCTGGGGCTTCTTGCAAGACATGAGTTTCGAATTCACTTCACATGTTTAAATATGTGAGAGTTTCGTGAACATTCTTTTTTATTACCAGGATTCCTGGCTCCTCATTGAAAAAAGTTTACATTAGGTGGACTTAGTGTAGGCTTTTTAGCCATTTTTTTCATACTCTGATGCACATATTGTATTGCATGTTGCTCCTCTATCTAAACCAAATGGTGCTTTGTAAGAACCTACAAGAATATCAACTGGGGCCATTTTAAAATGTGTTTTTCTTCTTCTTATTGTTATTTTATAGTTTGAATCTTAAACCCTGGCTTAAAAAACTTTTTTTTTTTTTTTGAGTCACCTGACTTTAGTTTGGCGCCCTCCATTCTTTCCTATGGATCATCTGAATTTTGTCTGACTTAAACATGGCCGCTCGAAGAGATATTGTTTATAGTCTTGTCATACCTCGTGAGTGACTGGTGTACTTTGACTCTCCGACAGTGAGTGTTTCTCAGTTCAGACAACCCACAGTTAGTCTTCGAAGCTTAAAATTTAAACAATATGATGTATTAGCTTGGCATTGACGTTCACCCTCAAATTTGTAATGTTGGGTCTGATCCCGAGGTATCGTTTTGGTCACTTAAACAAAACACTCAGAATCCAAGCCATTGAATATACACCAGAGTTCCGACCAACTCACTGGCTGATTTGTAAGATATGTGACTTCCAGAGATGACTCAAGAGTCTTCTTGATGTTTTCAGTCAGCATTTTATTTCACAGACATTTACAGCATGGTGTCACTGAGATGCATCCCAGGTTTAACTGCCCTACTTCTAACCATAAAATTCCTATCCTAGTTGCAGCCTGTATTCTATATTCTACTTTTAAATAGCCATACCATATAGCACAGTGCCACAACTTTATAATTCCATCACATTGCATCCTTAAAGATTACTGCAGATATAATAGCCTGAAATTAATAAAGAGAAAACAAAATGACTGCTTGAAAAAGTGATCAACACAGCTCAACTAATGCATGGATGATCAGGCCTTTTTCTGTCTCTAGCATAAATTCCTATAAATACCTGTGGGTGGAATTTCTTGCTTTCGGCCGTCGTAAAGTGCACATGGGAACACTGCCTATTAAATTAGCAGAAATTAGATTTGTGCTTAAAAAAAATAATACAACAAATCATCTTGCAGGTTCTTCTTTAATACCGCCTTCTCATAGTGCTAAATGTTAAGCACCTTCCATCATTAACACAGCCTTGAAGCATTTCCCACTAAATTTAGTGAATGGCTTAACAACGCACAGTCATAGTTGTACAAGCCCATCATCAGTGTGCCAAACTCAGTGAGGGAATATTGCCCGATAGAACAATCTGTTGTACGAAATGCTGCATTACTAAAACCCTTGTACATATTGTACAAAGCTGAAAATGCCACCTTCAGACATAAACTTGGTCAAGAACTTGTTGGATGTTCCCCCAGGTCCTTGTCGTTCAATTAACATTCGCGACACACAGATGACTCCATTATGGAACCTCATTTTATTCTTTGAGAATTTTAAACTCCTTCTCAAAAACTTTATAAAATTTGAATCTAGAGCTGCTGATCTACAGTCCCTGTAGGCAAAACAACATAACTTTTTTTCAGCCGTTACCTACAAAACAATTGACACCACTGTGCTATTTAAAAGTCTCCATATCTCAGGAAAACAAATTTAAATTTTTAAGACTGTCTTGGTCTCTTTGATGTAGGTGAAACAGCCCAAAAATGTAAGTACAAAACGGTCAATAAAGCTTGTTGCTCTTGCCCATAGTTCAAAAAGTAATGTGTGTGTGCATGTTTTTTGTGTATTTCCAGCTTTTCTTTGTGAGAGAAAGGAATTTTTTGGACTGTCCTTTCGCAGACTGGGCATAAGAGCTTATTCATTTGCCGTATTGCACTCCTTTCAAAGAACGCATGGCAGGCTAGCAGCCAGATTTGTTACTTTAATGTTCAGTGTCCTTGACACAGCAAACATATTGAATGACTTTGGACCTCAAGTTAATATAGTAAATTTAAGAGACATTTGGACTTATAATACTGTTGTCTTTTATCCTCGATTATCCTTTTTACAACAGCGACGTCACTGAACTATCTAAGAACAATTGCATTACTGACTACTATGTCTTTTATGATATATTGATCATCTTTTTAGTACAGTGATAAACATTTTAAAATGTATTATTGTATTATTACTCTTTACATTTGGTTGTGCATTCAATTTGGAATGGTTTTATTTTCGACAAAATAAAGATTTGTTTGTCACATACACTGTTGTAGAGTGCTTAACCAAAGCAGAAAAAAAGTAGCGTATGAAAAGGGAGCAGTGGAAGGACATAAGCAATGGGTCCATACTTAAGGAACGGACAAACACCAAAAATGAAAGAAAACCTACATAAGATGACAAATAAAAAGCAAGCTAATGATATTTAAAGTACAGTCAACCAATAGTAAGGCCACTATAAGCTTACAATAGGTCTCATACTGTCTTAGATGAGACTTTAAAAAGTAAATCCCATCATTTAAGCAGGATTTGAAAGTTTTTGGAATAGGAGCCATGTGTATTTAACACCAACTGCATAGTGTTTGCATAAGTGAAAAAGGTGAATCCATGTTCCTTAATTAAATCTGCAACTGGGTGATAATATGTGGCCAAACACTGCAGAACTCCTCTAGTTAAAATGTGAAAAGCTGAACAGAATGGAAGACGCCATCTGATTGCTCCTTGTTTGTGTGAAACAAAAGCTATGGACACTGCCTCTAATTCTGATTAGTCACTGTTTCTATAGGAGAATGGGGGACGAGACAGTGTCAAAGGCTGGTAATAAGTCCAATAAGAGCAAAGTGGTTGAGCCACGTGCTTCTAGAGGAATATTGTAATTATAAAAGGATGGCAACTAAAACCAACTTGATGCCGTGTCTTTGACAGACACCAGATTGGTGTAAATAGAGAACGTTGTGTGTTTCATGGAAGGAAGATAGCATTTGTTGACCAAGGATTCCATGTACGGTGGATGGCCAAAAAATGTGGACTACCATAGGCTTCTTCAAAGAGGAGTCACATTTACCTTCTTTTAGGGCAATATAATAAAGCCTGTAGATAACAATAAATAGTTGATGTGCAGTTCAATCCAGCCTCACATAAACACACCATGGTTGTTGTATTAAAAATGACAAAATATTTACAACGTGCACTCTAACTGTAGTGTTATTAGGATTCAAATTAAAGGTACTGATAACCAATAGGAACAGTAATCATTTTGTTAGCACCAAAAGGATGAGAGGTTGTGTCAGTTTTGCTGAGATTTGAACCAAATTTGTAAACTTTGGATCTTCGGTTAGTATGTAGCCGTTTGATCTGCCTTGCATGACTGTAGTCCATTTTCAAAGTGAGAAGACTTTGAGATGATTTGTTGAGATTGAGACTACTTTGAATGATACATTCCCTCAGGTGTGTTCCTTTGCATTTTTCGTCTCACCATTTTCTGTCCCATAATATCCTATTGCTGTTCTTCCCCCTTAATTTTACCTGCTCTTTCTTGCCAACCTTGCTTATTGATGGAGGTAGCACTTGCCGCTATATTTGCGTTGTTTGTAGGGTATCCCCAATGTCCCTATGACTCAGCCAGAATTATACAAGAAGAAAACAGGGTTACCACTCCCTTCTTGGTGGATTGGTGGAATTTAAGGATTCAGTTTTACGGCGACTGCAGCTGGCAAAGAGGCTCCTACTGTAACTTGCCCCAATGCCAGAGAATGTTTGCATAACATTTAGTGCTGACTGTGACTAGTCCTTACATTCAAGAAGTATGCTAGAGCTGAACTATGAGCAGAAATACCTACCAAGTGTAGTTTTCAATCACGTTCCAGACGGAAGACATTATACTAAAGCAAGAAATAACCTTTATGCATGCATACATATTTACCAATTGTACACCACAGGGTGCAGCAGCACTCCGAGCTCTTCTTCCCCCTGTATAGATCTCCATATAACAGATTGGAATCTCGGTAGGACTGATTTACCTTTAGTCCGTCTATGGTGAACACAATGCATATCATTGAGCTAATAAAGTTTAAGATATGCGGACCAGTGAGTAAACGAGGAATCAATTTGAAAAATGTTCACAATTTTAGTTGCAGCCTATCATTGTCCTATTTCAAAAAAAGAAAGTGTCACATTTTTCTATTAAAAGTCTGGGCACTTAACATTGATGCTAATGTTAAGAAGTGTAGTAAACTCCCATGCCATACTTCACTTCACCCTACAGAGTGGGGTACCCATAGCCTTTCCTATAAGTGTGTTTGTTTAATTTTATATCCTGGCAGAAATATACCTTTTAAAAATGTATATTTTTAAAATAAAGTTTGAATTCATCATTTACTTATGGTGGTCTATTTAAAATAAATGTTTAATTCGACATTTACTCATGAACCTTTAATTACCAAAGTTGGAGGCCCACTATCCTAGCAAATGGTCTGAAAGAAGGAATGGATATGAGAAGCAAACTTTGCTCTTACCTTAACGACTGCCCTACTCTTCAAGCAGTCGTTAACATAAAATGATGGTCCTGCAGAACATGGTGAGGGGCCCCAGAGATTGCCATATCTCACAGATATTCATAGACCTTGGGTGAAGGAAGAGGCCCCATATTCAAGAAGGGCTCTAAAGGTGATCCACAATGTTATCATCCAATACCACTAATTAATTCTACCGCCAAAGTAATGGGGAGAGTCTTCAGGCATGGGTTGGGTAATGTAATGTATTGTCTGACCTACAGTTTATTTTTAGTCCTGGACTTTGGAATGTGGAGCAGGCTCTCCGTTTATACCCCCTGATTGGCAAGTACACCATGGTCAAGAATGATTAACTGGACCTTAGCTCTGCATTTAATAACTAGATTCAATTTCATGTACATCTGGTAGCATGAACGGCTTTCTTATGTTGCATGGACATAACTATTGTGACGGTTGTTATGCCCATAATAAAGCAATCTGTTTGGGCACTCGTTTTACTGCTGAATTGATAGGTGACACAGTTGGCACAACAAAAGTATTAATGTAGGTGCCCAGTTGCAGTAGGACCTTAAAGTCCAGAAATAGTTTGCTGGGTAGGTGATGGAGCACTGGATATATTTTCCCAATTTTGGGTATACTATTCCCAGTGATTGATGCAAAAAGTGCTTTGGGCTGACTGATTACCAAAACAGACATATGTATCAAAGTGCTATATATAGTGAATTTGTTTACAGGCGATAAAGTAGTTACACTAACAGTTTCAACACTGCTAATATTTCTTATTTTGAGTCATAAAAGGTCATCTTGATGGGCAGACCAACCTTACTCTGTGACCTCACAAACTCTTCTCTGTGGTAGTTAGCTCTGAATACATTTGAGTGATACTGCTGTAGCAACCATTTCTGAGTCTCTTTGTAGCAGGATTGAGTATAGCAGAAGAGTATGCCTGTCTGTAGGTGTTATGGAAAGTAGATTATAATCTTCACCCTTCAAGCCACATGTTGAAGAAATTTATTTTACGTTTGTTAAAGTGGATTGTGAAGTTAAGATTTAGACCCAGACTACTCAGAAAAGTTTAAAGGAGTAAATGTGAATGCTGGTACACCTCCAAAGACCAAACATGTTTGTGTAAAGCCTCATACAACTATTGTTTTCACACATGGGACTTTTTTTTTTTTTAATGCCATTATGAAGATTAACAACATTGGAGATCAATGCCACTTCCTGTACCTCTTGAGCAATCTTACTAGTAAAATTATTTTTTGTACAGAAAGTGAGATTCAGTTAGTACAATTTCAGCATATCTAGGGATAACATTTGATGTTTCTGGCTGTGAACAACCTTACATTCACAGTCCGGTTTACCATATTTAAAATATATTTCCTCAACCAAAGGGTCAAAGAGAAAATATTGACCTTAATCCCTTTGATGTGTGTGTCGGCCAATGGCTGACACCCACACACCCTGATCAGTGCAACTGTCTGCCTGTGGCTGACACTCTGGAGGGTTAGAGGGGCCCTCCTGATGCTTTGCACCAGAGGCGTCCCCTTTATTCCCCTCAGGAAGAGTTTCCTGAGCAGTCTGAGTTTCTTTTTTTTTTTTTATGAAATGATGATGAAAAAGTAAAATGCGCCAAGGGGCTCACTTCACTTTCACTAAATCAGTGCTCGGTGGGAGGGAGGAGAAATATCTCAGCCCCCCAAGAACTGATTCTTATGGGAGAGGTATCATTGGAAAGGGGGAAAACTCCCCTTTCCAATGGCACACCTGCCCAGTGGATCCCTGCTTGAGAATCGCCTCAGGAGGAAGATCCCCAAGCAGG
This sequence comes from Pleurodeles waltl, assembly GCF_031143425.1. Classification (NCBI taxonomy): domain Eukaryota; kingdom Metazoa; phylum Chordata; class Amphibia; order Caudata; family Salamandridae; genus Pleurodeles; species Pleurodeles waltl. The sequence goes on from NC_090445.1 coordinate 241,591,558, forward strand.
AATCCAACCAATAAGCACTAGAGAAAGGGGGAGAGGCCCCTTGGGCAAAGGCTTGTGCCCCCTTACTTTTTTTTAATATGCGTCTTTTTACACCACCAACCCACCCCCAGGGCGACAGATGGGCAGGTGCCCCCGATGTGCCCTCCAGGAAGGTAGAAAACCCACTAGGCGCAAGAGATTTTTTTAAACATAGAGGGATGGGAGCTGCCCAGAAAGGGTACAGTAATTCCTCTACTAACAAATAAGGGTGACCTGTCTTTCTGCCCCAAGAGGGGCAGAAAGTCTACTAGGTACCACAGATTTTTTTTTCAAATAGGAAGAGAGGTGTGGGGACCACCCAGAATGGGCACAGCCATGCCTCCACCCCTAAATGAGGATGAACAGTCTTTCTGCTCCCCTGGGATCAAACCGAGGTCAGTGGGAGTCCCCATGCAAGGGCTCCAATTAACCTTGGTTAGATTTGTTCCTGTCCAGGGGACTAGGCCAGCCACACTAGTGGGGCAGCATTTTTATTGGCAAACATGGGGTAATGCTGGGTGACAGGAATGTTATGGACTCCTGTGGGTTTAGGATGTTTCCATCACAGAAATGTAAGGAAAATGCATGATTTCAGGTAATGTTTGAGTTTTGCAGGACACAAACCTCATGAGATCCATGTAAGTCACTCCGTCCTGGATTCCCCTAAATGTCTAGTTTTTTTTAATTGTGCTGGTTTGCTAGGTTTCCCTAGCTGTTGGTTGAACTAGGGCCCAAAATCCACAGCTACCCACTTTGGAAAAAAAACGGGTCAGTTTTCAGTGGAAAAATGTTGTGTCCATGTTGCGTTTTGTGCCATTTTTTGTTGCGGACAGTAGGCAAATGAGATACCATTTTTTAATAGAAGACTTAGAGGAATGCTGGGCAGAAGGCAGTTTGTGGCTTCCTGCAAATACCAGAACTTTCCATCACAGAAATGTGAGGAAAATGTGTTTTGGAGTCAGCGTTTTTAGGTTTGCAAAGGATTCTGGGTAAAACAGCCTGGTGTTAGCCACACTGGTCACCTCATTCTGGATTCCCCTACTTGTCTAGTTTTCAACGATGTACATGTTTGCTAGGTGCCAGCTGAGCTAGGTCCCATAATCCGCAGCTGCCCACTCTGCAAAAAAACAGGTCACTTTTGAGTGGAAACATGCCCATGTTGCATTTTGGGCCGTTTCCTGTTCCAGGCATCAGGCCTACCTACACAGATGAGGTGCCGTTTTTATCGGAAGACATGTGGGAGAGTACAATAGTTTGATAATTGTTTTTACTAATTGGATTTTGCTGCATTTGTGCCTTCCAAACATAAGCCAGTGTGTAAGAAAGAAGACATTTTGAAAAATACCCTCTAAATCATATTCCGTTAAGGGTACTCACAGATTCAGAGATGAACACAACAACTATTCGTAAGTTCCATATCTTGTACCCTTTTCAGAAATACATAGGTTATCTTGATACCTATTTTTCAGTCCACATATTTCCCCATATGAATTGGTCTATACTCTGTACACAATGAAAAACCATTGTATAGTGCAGCTCAGTTTCTGACTGTTGGTACCTTGTGTTCTTGGAGAACTCATAAACCCTATATATCCCCACAACCAAAAGCGTCTAGCGAAAGTTATGGTATATTGCTTTTGTAAATTAGCCATCATGACAAAAGGTTACAGATGACAACATTGTCACAATTGGCTGTTTTTTTTGCTGCTCGTTTTCAATATTTCTTTATTTCAGTGCTAGGCTCCTTTGGGAAAACCTGAGGGATCTACACATATGACCCCTTGCTGAATTTTAAATTGTGTCCACTTTTCAGAAATATACAGGTTTCCTGGATCACCCCTGGGTTTCACACTGGTTTCCACCACAAACTGGTAGTGGTTTGAAACCACAATAAAAGGAAAATGGGCTACCGTTTGAAACATGCCAAAACTGTGATTAAAAAAAAAAATGTTTTTGATTCGGCTCTGCATGTTCCTACAAGCTGGGGCAATGAGGACTTTAGCACAGCAAACCGTTTCTTGATGCCATTTGTGTGAAGAAAATACCAGACACTTTAATCCAAAGCACTTTTTTCCTATTTTTCCCCAAAAAGCTCAAAATATAACTATTTCTGATGGATACAACTACCTGTGGAATACTCCCATGGCGCCAGCATTCGACGGAAATCTTCTTACTAGTCTCTGCACGTCGACGAGGACGTCACTCTAGCCCACGCGACGCCGTCTGACGTCATACAGGCAATAATAGGTCCTCGACGACGTGCGGACGTCAGTTCCCTTTTTTCCGTGCATTCAAAACGGTTATCTTCGAGGGAGCAACTGTTACTTTTGTGGTTACAGTGTATTTTTGCTGCGTAGTCTTTCGCTGTGGTAATAATGTCGCAGAGAAAGTCTGGATTCAAGCCTTGTCGTGAGTGTGGAGGCAAGATGTCGGTGACGGATCCTCATTCCGATTGCCTTTGGTGTTTGAGCTCCGACCACGACGTCTCGACTTGTGATTCATGCCAGCACATGAATCCAAAGGCCCTCAAGGAACGTGAGGCGAAGCTGTTTATGGCGAAATCGAAGGAGAAGCATCACAAGAAGTCTTCTTCTCCAAGACATCGGCGTCATCGAGACTCCCGGCGCCGTAGAGAATCTCGGCGTCATTCGAAGGAGACTCGTTCCAGGTCTTCGGATCGGCGCCGAAGGACATGGGAGATCCTTTATGCCCTTTCTCCCTTTTGGAAACGTGGGCTCGGCGCCAGTGTCGGCGCCGGTGGCCGCTCCGGTGGCTTCAGAGGGATTGGCCCCAGGGATTTCCATCCCGTCGACGTCGGGATTTCGGCCTGTGACTCCGGTGGGTCCATCTGCTTCAACTGCTCTTTCGTCGGCGCCGAAGTTACCTGTGGCGCCGGACGCGGCGTCGGTGGCTTCTGAAGATCTGCGCCGATCTTCGGCGGAGGCATTGTCGACTCCGCGTATTGAACAACGGCTTCATTCGAGGAGACGTGCTCTCCGTGTATTAGAGGAGCAGGAGTACCAACGAGCCCTGGAGGAAGGAGAGCTAGAGGACTCGGGTGATGGGCTGCGTGGTCTGGAGTCGGCCAGTGGGCTGGACACTTCCCCTGAGTGGGATCTTTCGTCCCCGGGAGAATACACTGAGGAGGCTGCTTCCTTTCATGCAGTGGTACGGAAGGCAGCTAGTTTTTTGGACCTGCCTTTGCCGGTGGTGGAGGCTAAACAAAACCTTCTAACAGAGGTGCTACATCCGGCCTCAGCTGCGGCGGAGCCTCTTTTGCCGTTTAATGATGCTCTGCTGGATCCGGTGTTAGAGGTGTGGAAGAGGCCGGCATCTTCCCCAGCAGTTCACAGAGCCGTGGCCAGGAGGTATCGGGCGGCTCCGACTGACCCTGGTTTTCTGTCTAGGCACCCTGTGCCGGAGAGCTTGGTGGTGCAGGCCTCCTGTTCATCTAAGTCAGCGCCTGGTTCTTTCCCGACGGTGCCTGGGGACAGAGATTCAAAGAAACTAGAGGCGCAGTCCAAGAAGATTTTTTCGTCCTGCAGTCTGGCGTTGAAGGCCACCAACGCAACCTGTATCCTGGGGAGGTATATTCATGCTCTGATGGATGACATTTCCTCATCATTTACAGAGCTTCCCCAGGGTCTTTTGGTTGTTGTTTCAAATGCCCAGGCTGCTGCGACCCAGATTATCCAGACGGGACTGGATACGACCGACTCGGTAGCCAGAGCAATGGGCACAACTGTGGTGGCAAGGAGACAGGCCTGGCTCCGTAACTCGGGCTTTTCTGCGGATGTACAGTCCACATTGTTGGATCTCCCGTTTGATGGGGACAAACTGTTTGGAGCCAAGGCTGATTCGGCCTTGGAACGTTTTAAGGAGAGCAGGGCCACGGCTAAGTCGTTAGGGCTCCAAGCTCCTTCTTCCACGGCCTCTTCCAGATTTTTCAGGAGGTTTCGTGGATTTGGGCGTGGCTCTTCCTCCTCTTCCTTTCGGGGAAGATATCAGCAACCTGCCTCTTCCCATCCCTATAGATCTTTTAGGGGGAGAGGTAGGGTCCGCACCAGAGGAGCCTCTCAGCAGCACTCTGCCTCTTCCTCATCCTCTGGCGGGGTGCAGCAGGGGAAGCAGCCTTAGGCTTCCACCATTTCCCACTCACTCCTCTCCTGTAGGGGGAAGATTACAGCATTTTCTCACCAAATGGAAGACTGTTACAACGGACACTTGGGTTCTCAGTATTGTGGGAAAAGGCTACACCCTTCCCTTTCGGGAGTTCCCGCCCCTCATCCCGCCCTGCCCTTCTTATTGTTCAGAAGAACACCTCCTGTTGCTAGAACAGGAGGTACAGGCCCTCCTTTCAAAGGGCGTGGTGGAGTTGGTCCCAGAGCAGGAAAGGGGTCGAGGATGTTACTCAAGGTATTTCCTGATTCCCAAGAAGGATGGTCGTTTGAGACCAATCCTGGACCTGAGGATCTTGAATTGGTTCCTCAAGCAGGAAAAGTTCAAGATGCTGACCCTAGCACAGGTGCTTTTGGCGTTGAACAAGGAAGACTGGATGGTGTCTGTCGACTTGCAGGATGCTTACTTTCATATCCCGATACTCAAGTCACACAGGAAGTATCTCCGGTTTGTGGTGGGATCGCAGCACTTTCAGTTTGCGGTCCTTCCGTTTGGTCTTACTTCAGCACCTCGAGTCTTCACGAAGGTGATGTCGGTGGTTGCGGCAGAACTCAGAAGGAAGGGGATAGCAGTATTCCCTTATTTGGACGACTGGTTGATCAAAGCCAAGTCCCCGGAGCTTGTGTCGCATCATCTGCAGTCAACAACCCAGTTGTTGTTCGACCTGGGTTTTTCGGTGAACGAGCCCAAATCTCACCTAGAGCCCTCTCAGCGCCTCCTGTTCATAGGGGCAGTACTGGATACAACATTGGGTCGGGCCTTTCCTCCGCCTCAGCGGATTCAAGATATTCAGGATTTGGTTCCAATGTTTCGAAATGGAGCGGTAGTTCCAGTCCTCAAGGTCCTTCGTCTGCTCGGTCTGTTTGCCTCCTGCATTCTGTTGGTCACGCATGCTCGCTGGCTAATGAGGGCTCTTCAGTGGTGCCTCCGAAGGCAGTGGTCTCAACACAAAGGGGATCTAGAGGGTACTGTCAAGATCTCCAGAGATGCTGCTGTGGATTTGAAGTGGTGGATTGCAAGCAACAATCTTTCACAAGGAAAGCCGTTCCAGCAGTCGCCACCAGTGGCCACAGTCATAACGGATGCTTCCACTCTAGGGTGGGGAGCTCATCTGGGGGATCTGGAGATCAAAGGTCTTTGGTCTCCAGAGGAACAGATGTTTCACATCAATCTGTTAGAGTTACGGGCTGTACGGTTGGCTCTCAAGGCCTTCCTCCCTTCCCTTCGTGGTCAGTCGGTACAGGTCCTAACGGACAATACTACCACGATGTGGTACATAAACAAGCAGGGAGGAGTGGGGTCGTACCTTCTCTGCAGAGAAGCTCTTCGACTATGGTCCTGGGCAAAGGACCATCAGATTTGCTTGATAGCAAACCATCTGGCCGGAGTCTTGAACGTGCGTGCGGACAGTCTCAGTCGCCAATTCTCGGCAGACCACGAGTGGCGTCTCCATCCAGATCAAGTCCGTTTAATCTTCCAGAGGTGGGGGTTTCCTCGGGTAGATCTGTTTGCCACTCGAGAGAACGCGCATTGTCTGTTATTCTGGAGCCTCCAGTATCCGATGCAGGGAGCGTTGGGGGACGCGTTTCAAATAACCTGGTGCGGCCAGTTTCTTTACGCGTTTCCTCCCATACCCTTGATTCCTCGAGTATTGAGGAAGATTCGCCAGGACCGGGCTCTAGTCATCCTAATAGCTCCGGATAGGCCAAGGAGGGTATGGTACTCCGACCTTCTCCAACTCTCAATGTGCCCTCCGCTCCGTCTCCCTTTCAGGGCAGACCTCCTCTCGCAGTCGCAGGGGCAGGTTCTACACCCCAACCTCCAGAGTCTGCACCTACATGCCTGGAGATTGAACGGGGCAACCTGAGTTCCTTCTTTCTCCCGCCTGAGGTAGTGGATGTTATATTAGCGGCCAGGCGACACTCCACTAAATCTATCTACGCTAATAGATGGTCTAAATTTGTTGCGTGGTGTGGAGAGAGGCAGATTGATCCTTTGCATGCTCATCTATCGGACGTTTTGTCTTTTGCTCTGTCTCTAGCGCAGAAAGGTTGTGCAGTGGCTACCATTAAGGGTTATTTATCGGCCTTGTCAGCCTTCATATGTCTTCCAGACCAACCATATTTATTTAAATCCCCTATTGTTATCAGATTCTTGAAAGGTCTTCTAAATAAATATCCTCCAAAGCCATTCGTTATGCCGCAATGGGATTTGTCCTTGGTCCTGACTTTCCTTATGGGGTCCCCTTTTGAACCTATGCATTCTTGCCCCTTAAGGTATTTGGTTTTAAAAACAGTCTTCCTGATAGCTATAACATCAGCAAGGAGAGTGAGTGAGTTGCAGGCCTTATCAGTAAAGCCCCCTTATACAACTTTTTATGGGGATAAGGTGGTGTTGAGGACCAAGGCTGCTTTCCTCCCGAAGGTTGTTTCACCTTTCAATTTGGCTCAGGCAATTACTTTGTCCACGTTCTATCCTCCGCCTCATCCTTCCAAAGAGGAAGGAAGAAAGACTGCACCGTCTGGACCCAAAGAGGGCGTTGAGCTTCTTTATTGATAGAACAAAGGATTTCAGGCTGGAGGATCAGCTGTTTATTGGATACGTGGGCAAGAGGAAGAGGAAAGGCAGTCCACAAGAGAACACTATCCAGGTGGGTTGTTCTTTGCATTAAAATCTGTTACTCTTTGGCAAAGAAGGATCCTCCTGAGGGCATTAGAGCGCATTCCACCAGAGCTAAGTCGGCCACTTCGGCCTTGGCCAGAGGTGTTCCTGTGGTCGACATCTGCAAGGCCGCAACTTGGTCGTCCCTTCACACTTTTGCAAAACATTACTGTTTGGATTCTGAGGTTAGAAGGGACGGCCATTTTGCACGGTCAGTGCTGCAGGATTTCTTGGTTTGACCATTTAGGCACCCACCGCCGGGCGTGGTACTGCTTTGGGACTCTTTTCATTAGGTGAGGAATCCACAGGTAGTTGTATCCATCAGAAGAACGAGTTACTTACCTTCGGTAACGACTTTTCTGGTGGATACATTAGCTACCTGTGGATTCCTCACGGTCTTTGAGGGTGCAATAGATGTTGTATATATTATATGTATATATGTATATATCTTTGTGTATATACTTGATGTGTAGATATATATTTTAAAAAGAGAGAGTTATATATATATATATAAAAGATTTACAGTTATTCATGCAATGTTGTGTATTTTTACAATGTAATGGGATGTTGCCTTGCTCTTTCATTGCATTGCCTGGTTGTTCTCATGCACGTAAAAAATGATTGGTACTGACGTCCGCACGTCGTTGAGGACCTCTTATTGCCTGTATGACGTCAGACGGCGTCGCGTGGGCTAGAGTGACGTTCTCGTCGACGTGCAGAGACTAGTAAGAAGATTTCCGTCGAATGCTGGCGCCATGGGAGTATTCATTAGGTGAGGAATCCACAGGTAGCTAATGTATCCACCAGAAAAGTCGTTACCGAAGGTAAGTAACTCGTTCATCTTGGCTATTTTCTCTGGCCCTTCCAGGAGAATCCACAATTCTTGAGTACTTTTAGAATCGCAGGATCTTGGGGAAAAAAGGACATACATTTGCTGCGGACACCTTATGTCGACAAAACGTTAAGCCTCAGTACAGACTATACCAAATAGCCAAAAAAGGGCTCAGCACTTGGGGGTAAAAGGGCCATCAGCTGAGGGCTTAACTGTTTTATCAATAAAACCCACCTTCAGGACACGTCTTCTGAAGTATTTTGGCTGCCATCATATTAGTTTGTGACACAATCTACTAGTGTTGACATTTATATTACTATTCATTTTCTAATGTAATGACCAGCAAATATGAAATTGTAAACATGTTCTAGACTTAATTTTCTCAGCACATCCTCACATTTCCTCATATTTATGCTGTAAGAAATTGTATTATTATTTGGGCTTGGTGACTACTCGCTTCAAGAAGTACTTACAACCTTTGACAGGGTAAACCCTCCAAGTCACTAAATTAACCTTAGCTGAACCTCTTATAGCTACACCACAGCAGACAGGCTTAATTTGAGACTATCTGTAAAGTATTTCTGCAATACTAAACAGTGATAAAGTCATAATGACAAACCATTAAGATTACAAACCAAATTACAAAAATTAAGTAAAAATTAAGAAACCAAATGCCACCAAAATGTCAACAATCAAATACGTTTAACAAGATCTATTATTACTGCAAGGTTTTAAGAAATAGCACCATAAAGTGCTAGATGGCAATGATAGTCTATTATCGCAGTAGAGAGGCACCTAGGTGCAATTTAATGGTGATCTCCATGGAACACAGGTCAGAAACACCAACCAGGTTCTTCCAGATCAAAGAATTGACCTGCTTTAGTCTTTTAAGTCCCAAACAATCACAGAAGTAAAAGTCTAAAGCCCCCAAGACTTCCAGAGAGGCACTTAAAGACTCATAGGGGCCAAAAGCAGGGTCCAGTCCAGGTCCAGTTGCCACTGGTAAATTGGGTACTTCCAGGTGAAAACCTCTTGCTGCTTGTTTTCCTGAAGCCGCACAGGTCAGTGAGCTGACTCTTAGAGTCCACGTTTTAGTCCTCTGTATTAGAGAGGGCAGGTTTAGTCCTTCAGAGCTTCTCTCAGGTCACAGAGAGCGGATAATCTTATTGTGAGCTTCATCAGGTCCAAAAAGTGTTCTGAAGAAGGTACCTGGAGGTGCCACATTTATGCCTTGCATAAGCTAGTGGGTGGGCACTTCCTAACCAATGGGGTAAAGGTTACAGTGTCAGCCTTACCCATCTGTCAGTAGTTCCTGTTTGTTTCACTGCAAACAACCTCAAAATGCCATTTGTCAAGGCATTTTCAAAATGGCGTAAGTCTTTGTTGATGCTAAACTTGGGCTCTGAGGGCCCAGAGTGTGTGTGTAGGAGTATTGTAGGGAAATTACCAGTGTCTCTCCACATCCCACTAAAATCCAGTTTGAAGCAGGTACTGTACCCCCAACAAATCCAGAAACAGTAGTCTGGTAGGACAAAAGCAGAGTCCTTCAACATCCAGGCAGGGTTTTAACAAGAAATGTCGTAGTATCCTCTTCTCTCCCTTTCAAGTGCCCCCCAAGTGTTACATTTGGCTCAACAGACCTGTTAAGCAGGATTTGACAGTATGTTGTCACACAATGCCCACAGCCCCCAATCTGAATATTCTATGGAGTTCAAAGGAGTCATCTCTGCCCTTTCAGCCTATTGTTTGTTTCTGAGAGGCATTTCACACCTTGTTCATGCCTATCCAAGGCTGAGCACGGGCAGAGAGCTGGCAGAGGCTTATGCTAATTAGCCTTCTAATAGTTCAGACAGTTGAATGGTAGCTTTCTAAAAGTCATTGAGGTAGCTCGAGCCATGTGGCAGGGTGGGATAGGGACCCACATATGGGCATACATGTCAGACTTAAAACATTCACTGCAATAAACCCAACGCTTTGGAAGTAATGTGTGAATGATTCTAAGCCACTATCAATCGCTCAGATCTGCTTTCTAGTCCATCATTCTTCACACACTATGCCATTCTAGATTGAAAAAGATGGTCTGTAATGCGATCCATGTGATCACTAGCGGCTGTGATTAATTGAGGCAATCCTTTTATCACTCTGTTTGTTGCAGAAAGGACAGTTCATCCTGAATACATGTTCTGATAGGACAAAGTCTGATTACATGAACATATAGGGAACAGGTCCTTCATATGTCTGGAACACTTTCTTAAGGATTTATTCTTGTCTATTTTAAGCATTTGCATAGTAATATCAGTTGATTTATACTTGATTGTATCATGCCTCTTGATCTTTCTATTTTTGTATTGTTCAGTGCTTTAAATATGTTCTTTTTCTGTTGAATGAATACCAAAAAATCTTACTTAAAACTGGACGATCATTTTTTTGACTAGTAACGTACTGCTCCACTTTATAAGTCATCGGCATCTTTAATGTGAAAAGGTGTATTTGCATTTCATACCTATTTCTATCCTTGACTAGTTGCTAATAAGACTAATGGGAAGCTCCATTTCCTCTGATTCTGTAGGTTAGATTTACATCAGATCCTGCTGTGAAAATAACAGCTTGTCTTGAAGGTGTCTAGAATTCCTGTACTAAAATAGAACTGCAGACACGCTGAAATGGCAAAAATGACACTCCGACGCATAAAGAATAAATTGTCAAAACCTCATTCCCGAGCCCCCTATCCCTGATGTGTAGGTGAAAATCCTTATTAAGAACTAGCATTGTGTATGACTTTCTTACCTCCTACTGTCTTTCTGTGGGTACCGACAACGTGCGATATTTTACTGTAAAATTGGGTGTATTAAGAAATTATTTGTCAGTGAATTCTTTGTTGTGTTTTTTTCATTGCCTTTAGATAGTGGACATAGAATTCATATGTGCCTTATGCATACAGTGTTGATTTCCTCTGTAATCTGAAAGTTGTGATATTAGTTTGAGAAAAACCTGAGTTGACTACTACATAGTTCGTGACATCCTTGTTCAGAATGTTACACCGTCTTGTAATAACAGTCTTTCCTGTACCGGGGATCACTTATGAGACCGATTTGGCACAGGCTGAAAATAGAATAGATTGTTCCCTTGGAATTTATTGTCTCTGCGTTTCATTTCTCCACTGACATTCTATTAAAGCAACTTTTAAAAAAAAAAGAAGAAACAAATCTCTTCTTAGTTGCTTGGAGAGCTTTCCCTGTAAAAGACCACCATCAACGTTTTATCTTTGCCTGCGGAGGTCAGCAGTTTTCTCTGCTTGTTCTATAGAAGGGGCCAAAAGAAAAAGGGGCCCTTCATCCAGTTTCTAGATTTTACTTCAGGGCTATTCGGTACTGTATGCCCCACGTACGTTAGTTATTTTCAATGATACATCAGCTGAGGTGGGCCTGGGCTACCACAGTCGATAGGGAAACATGGCAGAAGCCACCAGCACTTTGGCACAGCAATGCTGGACCTTCCACATGTATGACTGGTGGTGTTGACTGTGGGCTTCTCTGGTTTCCCTCTTGGTCCTTACATACAGCTGTGAGGGACTGTCCTCACTATCTCTGCTCTGTCTTTGGCCTAAACACAGAGAGAGCAATTACAGAAGCTCCAGTAGAAATTAGGATAATACAGTGCTTCCACAACTACGAATCAATGTTTAGAATTCCAAACTTTTGCTACCCACCTAGCTTTAATGGATAAGAGGTGGTTGTTTTTTTAATGTACTTAAAGCATCGTGTGGTAGTGCACTATAATTTACAGACAGACATTTTCCGTTGAAACGTGCACTAAATTTGCACAGATTATACAGTTTTACTGATAAAACTACACTGTACTCAAATGATAATGGGTGGAAATCGAATTTCAGTGAATATCATCTGTGCATCACCAAGTAGTGTCTTCATTTGTTTTGATCCTATTAAGACCTTTGTTGCCACCATAGTTCTGAATTTTAAAACGTGCCTTTTTTGTTTTCCTAGCTGCTGAATATGCACAGTTCGTTTTCAGTTACTTACATTTTGTTCTTACACAAAAGGTGCATCCTGCAGCCTTTCTTTTCACACTCGGTCTGCTCTAGCAAGATTGCCACATAGTCCACTTTACTTTTATTTTTCTAACTGCAAAGTGAGAGGAGTTTTAAACATTATTCCCCATGTTAAAAGAATAAGCTGCAATTTGTCAGAAGGCACTATCTGCCAATTGACTTATTTCTTTGAAGTGCAGCAGCTATGACATATTCAAAATGTAAAGGCATCTTTATTTATTGCTTTTCGCTACCCACAGTTTGGGAAACACTGGGATAAAAGATAATAAATTAAGCAAGAGCAGGTTGTACAGAGCACTGAGAAGTCCGGCTTTCTAGATGTTGCGCGTGACTGCAACATAGGCGTTGGTAGTATCAAATCAGGAAGCTGCTTAGTGACCCTTGTTTGGAGTTCTACCACCTCTTGCTTAGGTCTTGCCGTAGATGCCTTTAAGATCTAGCTTGAGGAGAGGTGAGGAAAAGGCAGGTGAACACGTTTCCTTATCTATTAATGATAAGTACGGGTTGGATGCCTTCCCTTACCTTTAGTAAGTGCAGCCTGTGAGTGTGATAAAGTAGAGCTTCCACTTTGTCTAACAAAAGACAAAATGAGCAGACTAGAATTAGACCAGAAAAAGGTGCCAAAAACATCAGCTGAAAGTTCCAGCAACAAACTAAAAAGACACCTGGAATAGACCAACAGCACCTGGCACAGTAAGAAGGGGAAAAGTCACAGCTTAACTTAACTGCTTGAGACTAATCAACTGCATAATGAACAGTAATCAACTAGGAAAATCTCTAGATGAAAGAAGGAATTGCTATGCAGTGGGCAAAGAGCTTGACGAAGATTGGTGTCCTAAACGATTGCAGTGCCTGTAGGAACTGCTTATTTGCCTTTAAATATGTCTTAAAAAATTATTCATTTTTATTTAATCAGAAATAGGTGAGCTCCATATTGGCTTAAAGCCCTTCCTCTGGAATAACAACATGGCAAAACACGTTTTTTTGGAAAAACATTTACGACTTTTGGTGTTGAAATAGTATTTTTACTAATTTTTTTTAAACTATGTATCTTCTTTTAAGGAGTCATTGTCTGCTTGTTAAGCAACATGCCAAGCTCCTGAGCCTTGCTCCCCCTCTCTGTGTGGCGGAGGCACACACAGATGCAGCCGAGAAGCCGGAGCTTTGAATCATCCTGCGAGTGACTTGGTATGCTGCTCTCAGTATCACTAAAGGACTATTTCAATAATGCTTCTCAAAATTCGAAGATACTTAATGGATATGTACAAACTGAGTGTTACTAATCCAAATTGTGGAATAAATAAATAGGTTGCGTGTAGGCAGGAATGATCCCACTAATAAACATCATATCTGTCCTTCTCAGCATTCATTTGAATGGAAGGACATAATGAGAAACGGAATCCTGACAGAAAGATGAGTGATGTGAAACGTAATTGCGAGATGCCACATTCAATATGGGAAGCTATGAGATAGGTTCTAAAACATAAGAGGCATTACTTTTATAAATTTGGATAAATCATCAGCAGAAAACCCGAGATATGGCTTAAAACACAAGGCCAGGCCTGGCTTCACGATACAGTTGGCCCAGGTGCGACCAGGGCCTGCATCAGTGCTCGTTGTTTGCTTCTACTTTCCATCGAGGTTGCATCTCAAATCTATGTATAGATTTACATAGTCGGGCAGAATCTATGATAGGTTCATGTAAAATACATGCACTCCAACTATAACAGCTCTTTTTCCCCATATTAGATGCCTAGGCACAGTAATCTTAGACCAAAAGGCAGTATCTGCAAGTCATGCTGCCTTCCAATACTAACAGCAAAGCTAAGGCGTTGTGGTGCCTTCTGAGGGCTACAAAGCGCTATATAAATAGGGATACAATATAATCATTTTGTAGTGGGCACGGATTCAGAAAGGAGGTGACGTGTCAATACCATGTTGTGGCCAGGATGAACACGTTCCCTAAAACCGTAGACCCTGGAGTACTTTGGAGTACGATATATCATGTAGCAAGCTAACTGCCCCCCGTGAAGGCTGTTGTAGGAGTGGAACGTGCCGCTGAAGTTGGGGTGGAGGAAGTGGTACGGGAAAACCGAAAACAATAAAAAGACGTTGTATTTTCTTACTACTACGTTCTTTATAGTTGGTGATAATGCCCAGGGTTTGATGACCTTATCGCTGGATGTTTGAATTGTAACCGCATACAGGACAAGGCCGTAGAAGAGAGGGCAATAGGTACCTTGTTCACTCGCCCATAAGTCACTCGAGTCATCTGATAGGGCACTGCTAGTGTCTAGCGTTTGTGGTACACATTCCCATTCATGCTGCATGAGAAATGCAGTAACACGCGAGGCTGCAGCACAGACGCGGTGCTTTACAAACAACATGTGTTGCATTTAAGCGATCGCCCGGGCCTGGCCGGGCTCCCCTAACCTCTGCTCGCCGTTCCCAGAGGATGATGAGGGGCAACGAGGTTCCTTTCCCCGCGCTGCACGAGCAGCCTGCTTGTCCCCCCTTCGGACGGGGAGCCGAGTCGCAGTCACTTCGGCGGTGATGCGATCAGTCTTGTCCCGGTGAGGAGCCGCCGCTCGCTGGACGTGGGCTGGATCAGATGTCTGCTTTTGCGCAGACTGTGGGCTTGTTCGCTTGCTTCACACTTCTGACCGGAGTCAGGCTGCGGCTGCTCTAGTTTCTGCGGTGTGCGAGCAGCAGCGCTGCAGAGACCGCGGCTTGGGCGTGTGACGGGTTAACTAAAAGTGAATGAGGCGCGGAGACGAGCTCCCTCCAGAAGGCATCGGGCCGCCGGCGCTCTCTGCATAGGCACCTGTGGGTCTCCGGGCTGGCACCTGCTCTGCGGACGGCGCCGCCCCCGCTGTCCTTCACCGGGCGCTCCAGGATGCCGTAGGACACCCTTCAGAGGCGGCGGCAGCATGACCGACATCCTCGGCGGTGAACCAGGGGCCTGCCTGCCGCTCGGTCTCTGCTGCTCGTTAAAACTGCAGGTAATCCCAGGGAGGAGCTGGCTCCGGCTGTGGCTCCAGTAGGCGTATCTTTTACATATGTGTGCGATGTGCGCAGTCTTTGGCCCCGGGTGGGTGTGGGGGGGTTTGGCTTTCCTCTTAGAATATGTGATTATATAGCTTTTTTAAACCTATCTGTCGTCCGCCCCTCCGGCCTCCCCCCCCCCCCCCCCCCCCAAAAATCCGGGGTGGGGAGGGTTTTGCGTTTCCTAGAAGAGGCTGAGAGAAAAAATCACGAGAACGAAGGCTGGAGCTGACAACCCATTTATTATTGATAGTCTGCAATGAAACATTGAGTCTGCTCCGGTTTTATGAGGTTGCTGCATTATTCTCGAGACTGTTTTGCATTGTGTTTGCGGTGTCGCTGAAAGGGGAGAGAAGACGGAGTGCAGAGCTCAGGGTGATGCTGCTCCAGAAGGTACTCCTGTTCAAGGACTGCGTACTTTGTATAAGGCAGTTTGTCTTGCCACGCCTTTGAGTCCATCTGTGGTACGTTCAGTGTCATTGTTGCAGCTTATTCTGCTCTTGTGGTTGTTGAAGAACCGATATTCGGACTGATTGTCTATTGAGGGTGCTCTGGTGCTTGACCTCAAGCTTGTCTTTAACTGGCTGTAATGAGTTCCTTACTCTGCCACAAGAGTAACAAACCAACGCTGGGCTCAATGTTTGCTCACACGATTCGTACTCGAGTGTGCATGTTAAAATACTGCTGGTTCACTAGTTCTACTGTGATGGAGATGTCACTCAGCTCTCACTGAAGGGAGACAAAATCCTCTTGTTTCAATAAGGCGTGCTACAGGGACTGTTAGGTAGATGACTATTAGTTAAACTATTAAGAATTAGAGGTTGGTAACTGGGACTAACGTGATCTTTTTCCCTAGGTGTCTGAGTGAGCTAGAATAGACAACGAGAACCAGCGCTTCATTTGAACCGATGAGACCCACAGTTACCTATTGTTACTCATCGGGCATTTCCTGACAACAAGAAAGGGAAAACACACAAAGTGGAAAGAATGAGAAAGAGGGAAAAGTGTTGCAAAGGGAGAAAGCAAGAACCTGCAAGAGGGAGATAAAGGGGCAGAGAGTGTCTGGTGGTTGATTAAAGAACCATGAGATGGATTCGAGACTATGTAGCCTTGATTTTCGGTGCACCAGTGCGCTTCTGAGCAGAGCTTTGGGTGCCCACACCTATTTTTCTACAAACTAAGTACCAACAAGAATGCATTGGATTTGTAAAGCACGCCTTACCACCCTGGAGGGGGGGCGGGGTATCCAGGTGCTCAGGATTGTTGCTGTATGTCAGAGCTACTCCTCAAAGAGCCATGTCTTGAGCTTTTTCTGAAGTCGGGGAGGGTGTGCGAGGTGCAAAGGTCTTTCCTGGTCTTGGCAGCGAGGTAAGAGAAGGAGCACCCTCCGCTGCGGATACGTCAGACTCTCTTGACATGTACAAGGGTGAGAGTTGTTGAATGGAGCTCCCTGGTTGGCTGGTGGAAGGAGAGTCTACGGTCGAATAGCTTGCGTTCTGTGTTGTGGAGGGCTTTGTATACGATGATAAGAGCCATCAATTTGCACCTGTTGTGCACCAGCAGCCAGTGTAGACCTCGGAGGTGGGGGTGTTGTGGGTCCTTCTCAGGAGGTCTAGGATGAGTCTCGCTGCTGTGTTCTGGATGGTCTGGAGGCAGTAAAGTAGCTGGGCGGGGAGTCTGACAAAGAGGGCGTTTCCGTAGTCTAGTCTGCTGGTGATGACGGCTTGGGTGACTGTCTTTCTGGTTTCAATGAGGATCCATTGGAAGATCTTCTGTAGCATGCAAAGATTGTAGAAGCTGGAGGAGGCCACTGTGTATATCAGCTGTTCGAAGGTGAGTTTGCTGTTGATGATGATGCCGATGTTGTGGGCCTATTCAGACGGTGTCAGGGGTTGTCCAAGCAAGGAGGGCCACCAGGAATCGTCCCAAGGGAAGGGGTTGCTTCCCATGCACATTTTGGTTTGCATTCCGCTTTCCCACACAGATATTCATAAAACACTTACATGCTATAATGCCACCCCATCCCACCTCTAACATTATTCTTCCTCTCCCATGCCCAAATTTAAAACAAGCAAGTGGAGACACAACTAAATATCATGAGTGGAGGATTTCCACTTTTGTTACCTCATAACAATGAATAACTAAATTCAGGATCCAGTGTTCATACTACTAACGTTAACGAGAGACATATGTAACAGCAATGTAACCATAATCTTATTTGAAGCAAATATATGATATCTGAATTTCGCAAGATATTTTTCTCCAACAATGCCTTCTAATTTTTCTTTTTGCAGCAATACAATTCTTTTAAGGCAGCTTCCTAGATACCAATCAAGAACATTTTGTTTAAAGATCACTTTCTACTTCTCCTATACTAACGTGGCTGGGATATTGATGGTCGGTGGGAGGGAGATAGAGAAGTTTATGCGAGTTTCTATATCAAGTAGATTATTTCAACTCTTCCCATTTTACTATTGATAACCAGTGGGAAGAATTACAATAAACATTACTATTGTTGTCGTGGTGTCACGTTAAACATGTTTGGCTGTGGTTGTAATGCGCGGGAATGTTTTAGAATTCTAAAATACCAAGAGGGAGACTATTACCAGTGTCATTTGACTATGAAGTTGGCAAAGAGGTATGCTGTTTCTCCCCATGTACACAGAGCTTTCTTCTCCTCTTTCCCAACCCGCATTTTCAATCTTTTACTCATAAGACGCCCTTTGGTGAACCTTCAAGCACAATATGGTTATCTGAAATTGTGCCGTTACCACCTCAACCAGCAAGGAAACTGGTAGTGAAGCAAGAAAACTGGTAGTGCAAAGTGCGCCTCTTAGTAGAATTCACTATTGTGATGCATTTTTGGTGGGAGTCCCCGATTATTTAATAACAAGATTATGGAATTCAAACAAAGGCAGCAGAACTGGCCTTGAACAAATCGAGGTACTTTTCTTCAAAGTCTGCTTTAAAAGAACTGCATTGGCTGCCAGTTACAGAAAGAATAGCATACAAAGCCATGTTGATAGACTACAAAGCACTGAACTCAGCAGGTCCACTGGCATTGTGAAAGCTTTTCAGCCATTATAGGCCTCAAAGGCATCTGCGATCATCTTTAGACAATTTAGTCTGTGTTCCGGGATTTACGAAAGTGAGGGCAGGGGGAATGATCGTTCCAAGTTAGAGCGGCAAACTAATGGAACACACTTCCTGCCCATCTCGGGTACAGCACGAATCTCTCTAGTTTCAGGAAGGGTCTTAAGATCCAGCTCTTTCCAAAATAGCTGCTGACCTTCTGAAAACAGACTAAATATGATTTGAGCTCCACAGTTTGTGTGACTTGTGCATTGGGGGAATGGAACTGGTTGGTCTCTATAGCTCCAAGATACCTTTCAGGAGAACATTTGCGCTTTACAAATGCATAACTAATAATAATACAAATGCATAAATAGTTTCTAGCAGAAGATCGAATAAGCTTTCCACATTAATGCACATAAGTGTGAAAAATAAAACAGAATGAGTGCCATGTAGATCTTCTTGGATGAATTAAGGCTATTATAATTTCTGCAGTTGGAGAGTGGTCTCCAGTGTCAGTCTACTTTTTCATTCATAGTTACATGTGATCCCTGTAAGGTATACAGTTGGGATTTCTGTATTTGAGACCTGCTTGGCAGAAGTGGAATACAAGAGCAGCTGGCCTGTGCCTTTCCTTAACACTATTAGATTACTGATTACTATACTTGGGGTGGCTAAAATTTGACAGGATTCTGTTTGCTTGAATTCCCTCAGAGTACATACATTCTGGTGCCAACTACCTGCAGACAGGCTGCAACGTCACCATGGATTGCTTAGTTGGTGCTGACTGAAAGCTTTCCCTAATCAGTGGAGCCAAACTTTACATTAATATGGTGCTGTGAGGTGAGAGGTAAACCCTTACAGGTGAACCATCAGGACCACAATTTAGGCGAATCATTAATCATTTTCTCTGCATCTAGCCAGCAGGCAGGGCAGACTCTATGATGGTTTGAGTATTAACAGTGGTTCCACATAAAGTAACAACATTTTAGTAAGACACTAACAGGGTCGATATGAGTCATATTTAGTCCCAGTTAAAGCTGTCCTGGTGGACAAGTGAAGTTCAGCTAGGTTGGGCTGCATACAACAAAAAAATGCCCATTCAGATAAAAAAAACTTTCCTGTTTTCTACAGGTTGCTTAATACAACGTGTCAATTGTATTTAGAGTTAGTAATGAAGTGTTACAGGGTCCTGAGTACTGTCAGAGAATGCTCATCTCCAGGAGAAATAACTATTGAATGGTTTGAACCTAAGAATATCACAAGAATGAAAATAGCTAAGTGAAAGTTAGGGTTTGAGCTAATCTAACCCGTAGCTCATTCAGCTCTTTTGCTAAGTGATCTAACATAAACTTATGGCTTACATTTGTATAGTTCCCTGAGTTCTATAGTGGAAGTGAGACCTCAGGATCACTGGAAGGTTGTGGCTCGGAGGTGACACACACATACAGGGCTGAAAAGACTCTTGGGGCTTGAATAGAGTTTGGTGGATGGGTACTCCATCATAAAAATGACAGCTATGCTGTCCAGTTTATTGTCTATGCATTAGGGGCAAAGCAACAGTTTGTATGGTCAGTTATACCAATTGTGCGGATAAGATTGGCAAAGGAACACTTTTAACTTAGGCTTTGATATATGACTATTGGATCATACAGGTATGACTTATCCATGGCCTAGGATTAGTCTCTGCTATTTTGACTGTTTGCAGAGATGGGGGTATGGCTTGAAAGTTTGGTTTTAAGGGTTTACAAAGTAAAGGCCCTAGAAGTTGGAAAGTCCGGAACTTGGAAATGTAGCATGGTGGCTTATGTGTAACTTGAAAGTTGAGGTTGGTGGATCATAGGTTTCAAGTAGGTGTGGATTGGGCTAGGATGACAGAGAAGTAGTTTGTCACCAAACTGTTCACCAAGGCAAGTATAGGAGAGGCAGAGGGACAGTAGCTGCACCCAGTAAGAGAGGCAGGCGCTTTTGAAAAAGGAAGTCATAGGATCTCGGTTTTAAAGGAGCTCAATTTGTGTGACCTTAATGCCACACAGTATATGATCTCACTGAGTTAGTTTGTGATGCATGTCTCGGAATGGGATTTAAAAGTAGGAAAGGAGTAAAAACAAAATTAGGTTTCATACGGGAGAACCTGAGAAAGAAGATAATATCACTGAAGACAGAGGTGTAGAGCATGTTCCATTATCTCGGGATTATGATTGGAAAGGTATAAAGAGATCAGCAGGTGTGCTAGGTCATTAAGGCCTGATGAAGTTACAAAGTAGAGTATGGCGTTGACACTGTTGAAGGCTGTGGATCAGTCAAAAAACATGGGGATGGAAGAAGGTGCAGTGTGATAGGCAATGGTAATAACGTTTGATTTAATATTGATTTCATAGAGTGTAGGCCTACAGACACCATATTGGTAGGGTTTGAGGAGATTGTTAGAAGAAAGATTAAGCGTGAGGTGATTGAAAACTACCTGTTGTAATATCTTTGGAATATAGTGGAGTTGAGATACTAGACAAAACTTGGAGGGAGGTATCAGCAATGATTCTTTTTCCTATGAAAATGCAGAATCTCTCCACGTTTTAAACAAGTTGTTTAGCTGCCCAGGTGAAAGGGGTGGCCGAGAATAATCGTGTTATAGAAAAAGGTTTGATAGTCTGATGA
Organism: Pleurodeles waltl; assembly: GCF_031143425.1. Taxonomy (NCBI): domain Eukaryota; kingdom Metazoa; phylum Chordata; class Amphibia; order Caudata; family Salamandridae; genus Pleurodeles; species Pleurodeles waltl. The sequence goes on from NC_090445.1 coordinate 241,612,089, forward strand.
CTGGATCAGATGGTGCACAGGATGGGTTGCAGATTGATAATAGGAATGAGTTTTGATGGGGAATGGTGAGAGTAATTTTGGGTGAGGTCGGGATGTGGTATGGATCTAAGAGTGGTGGAGGAGTGATCAAAAGTGCTGTCTGGGTATTTCAGATGGTGGTGATTTTCAAGGATAGTTATGTGATAGTCATTGGTGAATAAGGATGGGTCATTTCACAAAATTGGAAAATGTGTAGCTTTTATATTTTCTTTATAGTCCCAAGTTTGATATCTGTGTTGAAATGAGCAGTGTACCATTACTGAAATTTAGTGTATGTACGCTGATATTACATAATAGAATGTGCAGATTCCATTCCATAGACAATGCACATATTGGTATTGCTGGACTCAAGACACCCAGGTAAATAATTCTATGATTAGCGTTTCTAGATAGCCGTGTTACTAATTACTCCATTTGATAAATTGCAACAAAATATTGAATAAATTAAAAAAAAAAAATACCTCCACAGTTCTCATTCTCTTCTTCACACTGTTGTGAAATAGTGATGTGGGGCTTGCAGAAATATACAGTCTCAGGTGTGCCAGAAAAAAAACGTGTATAGGTGTAAAAAGCGACCAAACTATATATGCGTTTGAACAACTTAATACTTGCATGTTTTAAAAAAAAAAGCTCAGGCACAGACTTGAGCAAACACCCCAGCAGTGTAAGTGTTAACTCGTGGCCAGATGGAGATGGGATAGTATCGGTTTTGATGGGGGGTACTGTGTTTAATACATATGAGATTTACATGTTTTTATACACGTATGAGATCTAGAGCTTTCCTTGGAAATGTGTTGGTGAAAGATGTTGAGTAGCCAGGGAGACGTTGTGAAAAAAGGGTGTTTTGCAGGTAGTCAGTGACTGAAGTGGCCAAGAAGGGTAATTGGTGTGGAGGGAGCAAGTGAGTCCAGGACTGTATTGAGTTTGTCACCATAGGGGCGGTTAGACTTGCGTAATGTTTGCTTTTTAGATGCGAAAATGTCTGATCAGTAGTGACAACGGTAGTTGGTAAGGTGGCTGGTGTGGAAATGATTCGGAGAGTTTTTTTAAGGACTGTAGTCACTAGTGAGAGATAGTGCAGGAGCATTTCCCTTTATCACCGATGCACTCTTACTTGAAGTATTTTTGTCAATTGCTGCTGCCGTCATGTTTCTTTTCGCAGTTGAAATGTATATCACTGGACATTAGCCGTACTTGTTGCTTTCAGAAAAAACATTGCAAATCAGGCCGATGTTGTCACTTCATGCAAAACAACGTAGGCTAAATGATTGTAAGCACACTTCCCATTTCTCAGTTATATGCATATTTGGGTGTTTGAAAGATGTTGGAGACTGGATACTTAAAATGCTGCCATTTCCCTCACATATTGACACTTCAGATAATAAGACTTGAAAATATTTAAAACACCAAGTTTGGCAGTTATAATGTAAACTATAAAATATAGTAAATTGCCCTATTCTTGTAGACTTGTAGGGATAATATATAGTTTAGGCTTGTATTGCAGTGTTAGAAATATTTTTCCCTGGGTCATAATATTATGTTAATTCAAAATTATGGAGACATGTTATGAAGCCTTTTCCTAAGCATTGCATGTACAGTGTGTAGAGTGAAAGTATTGTCTAGGGTTGTTAAAACATCTGCTTGTTAAACCATGGGCCTGTATTCGTCCTTGGTGGAGGGGACTTCTACGTCACAAGCGCGACAGATATTCCACCCGCCGTATTATGGTCCCATTATAGCCTATGTGGATCGTAATACGGCGGACTGGATATCCATCACGTTTGTGATGGAGTATTCCCTTCACTATGTTCTAAATCAAGCTCTGCGTCTGAATATCGCAAGGTACTTCTTCATTTTCAGATGAGTTGATTGTGTATTCCACACTGCTTGGTGAACAAGAATGCTGTGACTCCTCAGATGATTGGCATGACAGCACATTTAGTGAATTGTGCTCCCATTTGAATGCATATGAGACAAGTTGCTTCTCTCATGATCAGATATAGTCTGCAGAGTTGAACATGTGTAAATGTATCACCCTTGCATATTTTTAGTGTGTGTGGCCTGGTAATAGGGCCAGGGGCTATACCAATCCATTAAACATTGTGGGCAATAATGCCAAAAATGTTGCTTCGCCATTTGCCTTCATGCCTAATAAAATATTGGTTACTGCAGAACGCAGAGGAAGGAATATAGACTTTGTAGTATCAGTAGGTTAAAATTTCAAACAATTATTTCCAAAATATTTAAGATTTGCAGCATATCAAATCACTTATACACATAGTAGGATACTTTCTACAGCTAAAGCATTGTCCCTAAGAAATATTTTTTAGGTTGATTAAAGTTGTCTCAAACTCAGTCCTGTAAACAAAGTTTTAAAAAATATTCCTGAACAGAAATATTGAGTACTGGTGTGTGACATACTTGCAAATTGTGTAGGGCAGGCATCCAGGTTGCATTTTGATGGCTTGGGTTTTGAGAGTATTTCACATATTAATATCTTACTCATCTCTTGGTGTGCCATATTAATCAGTGAAATTATATTTCTTGCTCATTGTTACAACATAGTATTTGTCAAACTGGATTTGTAAGGTTTAATCATATGGAATCAAGAAATTACTTATATTCGTAGAATTGTGCTTGGCCATTTTTCCTTTGTAAATGCTAGTGACTAGTGCTTGGACCTTCTCTCTACACATTTCGTTGGTGTTCCTTTGCAAAGACAATGTTTTGTTCCTTGTTGTAGGTCACCTTATATAAATTACAGTACTTATGCATATTTTTGTGAGTTTCTCTTTTAAGTTGCTTTACTAATGTAAGCATCAGTTAAGTTTTTTCATGAGGGGGTCTGTAGGAAATCTGCCAAGACCTCTGTCCTTTTGCTGACCGATTTTCATATTTTAAACGTGTACAGTGACTCACATGGGACACTCCATGATTTGGCACATTCATAGGTGGACCTGACGTTAATTCCTACTGGTAAACGAATTGAAGAAACTATTATTACAGAAACTTGGATGGTGGAGACAGACCTTCAGCGTTTAAAAAAAATATCTGATGTCAGTTATTAAGTCTTGGTACCCTTTGGAGATGAGGCTTATGAAGTGTCCGGGTTACGTGCTTTGCCATTCTAAATTCTTGTTTAGATGGACTCGTTATAGATACATTATTTTTGGGGTGCGCGGGATAAGGTTAGGAGGTAATTAGGATTCTTATGAGGTCTGGGTCGTCAGTACTCCTTTTTTCAGAAACACATGACCAAAGATTTCATCCTTCCAGAAAAAAAATATTTAGGCTCTCCTGTAACTTAACTATGTACTGTAGATTTGGAAACTGTCTCATCAGAGGGAGGGTTGGGGAATCTTTCCATGTTTCTAAACTACTCTAGTGGAAAGTCCAGAGGTTGGTAACCCAGGTTGTGCCTCCTCTCTGCCTCTGAAATGAGGCAGGCGGATTGGAAATAGAACATTCTGCTGATCATTGTTTTCTTGCTTTGCTATTTGACACTGTGGAAAAATATAATACTGTTGAACTTGTATGAGAACAGTATGTCCTTTAACCCCATGTTATGATTCAGATGAGTAATATATTGGCTTCATTGAGCCCCACTACATAAAATAAGGTTTGCATCAATGGTGTCCGTCATATCAGAGTAACCAACCAGTTGGATCTGATGGATTTTCAGAAGGTTGTTACTGGGTTGACAGCTAGTTCCCCTCCTTAATGATTGTCACAGAAGAAGAGAGGAGAGATCTTCTCTGCAGCTAATTTGACATACTTAGGTAGGTGCTTGCCTCAGCAACACAAGCCTTGAGTCACTGCTCGCGGATTCTGTCTGATGCTGAAAATAAGTTGTTTTCCTTTGTCAGTCTGTGTTGAACGTCCACTACAGGTAACCACTCTGCCTCCAACCCTGGGATGATGAGACTGGCTTCACAGTTAATCGGCCTTTGCTCCATCTTTGTTGGTGCAAGTGAACCTGGGTTTCTGGAGGAAGCATTCAAAACAAGATCGTACGTAGACAATTATTTACAAGCAGCATTGTGTGGATGGAAGATTGCAGGGTGAAATTATGTAAATTCTGAGGAAAAATCATCAAAAGATTGCAACACCATATTTGGGGCGGAGGGGTGAAACATCCTTGCAACAACCAGACAAATAGCATTTATGCTCTGGGTGGGAATTTCTTCTGTAGGACTGAGTGCGAGTGTTTTAACAAAATACGTTTTTGTCTATGGTGCAAAGAAATCTAGAGCCATAGCCAGTCAGCTTAGCCTAGGCAAACAATCAACTGAAAGCTGACCAAAAACCTCACAATGTGCAGTGCTCATTGCAAAGGTTTTTATTAATATGCTGTTACACTGTGTTTAATAGGTTTAAAAAAGACACGAATTTTCTCAATTTATCGTTCACTGTGTCGTCTATTTTTGTTTTTAATGTTTAGTACTAAGGTGAGATTGCGAAGATTTGCGTGCAAAATAAATCTCCTCTTGTCCCTGCTTTTTCTATTTTCATGGAAGTAATGCATCTAAAAGTGACAAAACAGTATATTTTCTGCTACTTAAAGATTTCGGTCATCCAAAACATGACAGTAACAGAAAGTCCTCTTTGTTCCCTTGAAATTCCAGATTCCCTAATGGATTTGCATTGTTAGCTTTTGTATTTTAGATATTTATCAATGACTTGAATTAGTTAAGAGGTTTTAGAGATGAGCATCTCCCTTGTGGGTTTCAGCAGATTATAAGAAGCAAGGCAAGCTAATTATATGTCACCGAGAGAAAAGAATTACTTCTGTTGGAATTCTGCACCTCGTTTTAAAGCATATCATGTTCACGTTTACTGAAGAATTGAAAATTTAGGTTTAGCAGAAGATTAAAGGTCTGTGTGTCACAAGTAGCAACTTTACTCTTTTTTTGCCTAAAGGTTACTGCCTCGGCATATCTCCTTCATGCTAACAACTGCATATTTCAATGTAGCATAAACTTTCTGTACAAGAAACATTTTCAAAAATACTGCATTGTGTCCGAACATTATCATCAGTAATACAGCCTGCACTAATATAATGTTCAGCCTATCTTAACTGGTTACATAGTGGGAGTTGACGTGTGACTTAGATGTATTTTGTTAATGTATTATCCCAATTTCGTATCCCTGCTAGGTATAATACAAATCAACAAGTGGAAAAAAGGACCAACACTAAAGCAAAGAGCAACAAAAAAACAAATGTCTTAGTCAAATGATAATTCTACAATAATTAAATAAAATAAGAGTCACAAACGTCATAGCCAAATCCAAATTCCAGTACTTGTCTGAGGTTAGTTGTAACCATTGTGCTCCCACTGTGTTTAGAGGAACTCGAATTCATAATTTGGACTGGTCAAGCCTTCTGCAGTAGGGGAAGATGGCTGCGCTGCAAGATACTTTTATGGTGTCTTGTGGTCAGATGCACCTTGGCTACTCCTGGTGAGTGATACAGTCTGATTTCACATTGAGCAGGCTTTACACCATCCCGAGAAGGATTGTGCTGTGTGTTTAATTGGCACATAATGCCATCAGAATATGGAAGTGCCCCTTCAATTGCAGGAGACAAAAGGCAAAGTAGTCCATTATAAGATAAGAGGCCACAGGAGTCTTTGACATCTGCTCTCTCAGCTTACAATAAAGTAATATGCTTGACATTTGAGACCACAGGTTTTTCCACAACTTCTGAGGTACATCCCTCTGTGCTTGGGAGATGCATGAATTCATCAGGGGCAACAGGGAAGGATAGAAGTCCACCTAGGGGCATAGGTCCCTACTGACAGCCATCTACGTCTGCACTGAGGTATAGTGTGTAACCTCTCAGTGGGCAGACAGTACCCTACTATTTTGTGAGATGAGTGGGAAGGTGCATGTTCTTAATATTTGTAAGGACAAGGATATAATGTAAAGGCTATAAAAAGTAATAACATTCGTTTTCCATTGCTATCCAATTTAGTCAAATACTAAATTGGACTGAATCATCCAAGTGTTGGTTGTCTTCATAGGAAATATTTTTGACAAATTGAGAAGACCCTGGAGGATCCCAACCCTACTACTCCAAGCTGCCTTTTAATTGTCACCTGCGGAGGTCATGGAGTCACGTGGTTCATGTTTTTTTGTAACCTTTTACGGATTTAACCACTATTTCTGTTTGTCCACCACAAGTGTTCAATTTTTTTTTTTTTTCTGGTTCCTTTTCAGGATGTCGCACACTCAAATAAAAATAAATAAAAAAATTGTGCATTTTGAAGATGGCTGCAACTGGAGGTCTCCTAGACATACCTGTTACCTTTATGCAGCTGGGTGGAGCACATCAAATGAAGGTCTTGCTGCACAGCAGATAAAGAGGGCAGTTTTGCAACTAGCTTAATTGTTCATCTCCACCAGGAGGAATGAAAAAGATTATTCCATGTAAAGAGAAGTATCTGTACTTGGAGTGCACCTGGAAATACTGCATGAATATATTAGTCCTACCTGGTTGTCATAATAACTAACTGCCCCTTCAGTGTAGCTTCCTGTTGCGTTGCTAAAGACACTCTGCTCTGTCATACCAGGAGAAAAGTCTTTGAGGTACCAAGGAGTCCAAGCCATGACTACAATTCCTGACCTGTCTGCTTTAAGTAGAGTTGCAAATATTGACCTGTAAATCAGATCGAATATTGATTAGGATGTTTTAAATAGCACTTAAATGTGGCCATATGTGCAATAACAATTCCCCTGCCCAAACCATAGGGTCACATAAAGGATTGGCATGCGGGGGCAAGTGTATCTGTACCGCAGCAATGGTGCAGAAGAGCTATATTGTGCAAGAGGTCTGAAGATAGCCGCGAGTTTGGGAGCTACAGTAACGATTGGAACAAATAGTTTTACAGATATGGACACTACAGGCAAACAAATATAGGCAGGACAGAAATTGACAATGCGCTAGCAAGAAAACAAAATACTGAAAGTTGCAGAATGTATATTTTGTGTTGATTATCTTGCTTTTTTAATTTAAACATTCCCTATTTGAATCTAGAAGAGAGAACTACATGTTCAAGAAGAACCTCTAAATGTATGCCCAGGAGCCCCCATCTAATTTGGTTTCCTCACTTGGTATTTATCTTTATGAAATGCACTCTGCATAAACAGTGTGTGTGTGTGGTACTAACTGTACTGTGTGTGGTACTAAGGGCAGGTTCTCTAAAAGAAGAAGCGTTTAATAAAAACACAGAATGAGCATACTGCTGGACTGTCGCCCCCTCGTTGTTCTAGACATGGTATCGGATTGTCCTCTTCAGGTCAAAATGTAAAGATCTATTTATTCAGATACTAAATCACTTCCTTGCTTACACTCCAGCTAATCTTATGGTCCCTTATAGTCACTTGACAATCACCCCATTCTGCAGAGGACCTCTGCACATTGCCTTTAACCACTGTAAAGAGCTCTAATGCCTGTAGGGGCATGTGTACCTGACTAACTGAGGCACAGGTACCGGAAGTGACGACTTGCTGGCATGTCTGATTGACTGAACGTAATGAAACATGATTTCATGTAAGATGGTGACACAGCCACTGGAAGTGAAAGATTCACCCGACTTGCCACCCTGTTTGACCGGAGGAAATGAAATATGACTTTTATGCTTGATTGTTACCATTGAAGAACGGCTAGCAGAAGTGGCAGGTCACCTAGGTTACCTGAGTGGCTGAGTCAAATCTACTGGAAAGGGCAACCATCCGGTATGCCTGATTAACTGAAGGTGGTAATGGTAAGCGATCGCCTAGCAGGGAAACTATAGCCGAACTGTCATTTTGAATGTTGAGCACAAAGCAAAATATGCTGGTTCGCTTGTAAGTGAAAGAAACCAATGAACTGTGACCTTTACTTTTACAAACTTATGAGTGTGGTATCCATTATTAGGATGTGGGGTGACTGGCTAGGTATGCCACTGCTATGAAATCACTCCAGTTCTGCAGAGAACCTCCACATTGCCCTTAAACACGATAAAGAGCTCAAATGCCTCCCGGGGTCTGGACGCCCTATGATGAAGAAAGCACTAAAACTAACTGTTTTTTTGTGAGCTATCCCTTTGTTTCGATACATGAATAGTGCTCTTCACAGAGGAAGCAATCTTTCCAATAATTTGGGGCTGCTTCAATCTTCCATGCATCCAAATAAACTAGCCACACTTTCAAATAGTCTTCATTCTATATGCTGCAGCACGACGGAGGTTGTGGTCCTCATGCCCCCGTTTGCAGTTGCATAGGCGTCACTTCCATTGGTCTCAATTTTCCTTCTTTTGCGAAATCTCTTTGCACATATGCAAAAAAGCAATTTATCAAGTGTATCAAGCACTTTCAAATACTGTAGTGCAGTTCTTCTCAAACCTTTTAGAACTAGGACCTAATTTTTACAACGACAAATGCTTGTGACCCACTTCGTTTTAGCTGACGTGAGGAGGGGGAATTTTTTTTAATGCAATTTCAGACAAGCTTTCAAAATGCTGTGAATGACAAAACTAACATACTGTTTTTTGCGTTCTTCTGTAACAGCATATGCTTGTACGTGACAGAATATTGACCACACCCTTTAATATATTTTTACTATCTGGTGAAGATTTAATCTGCTCATAAAAGCGCTAGATGGTAAATTGCACTGGAGCTGGAACACTTTTTATAGTGGGATACCGGTCTGTGGCATTTGTTCACTAAAATCCAGGAGCGTCTCGCGGTGCTTTGTAGGGGCAGGGCAGTGGGACGAGGGTAATTAATTAAAAAAACATACACACACACACCTGCATTGCTGTCACCAACACCACACCGCTCCTCTGCTGCAGGCACAGGCTCCCAGCCTGCCCTGTGGCCAATCCTGATGCAGCTCAGAACAGCATTAGGATTGTCAGGCACACTGGGAGCCTGTGCCTGCTCTCTCGTGCCCGGCAACACAGTGCCAGGCTGGAGAGGGCACGGTGCACATGTGTGTTTGGCCAGCCCAAGACGGCCGGCCACAAATACATGCGCAATGATGGGTAGTGTTGCCTGTGGCCTTGACCCTTTTACTACAAAAGAATTATAAACATTGTTTATTATTCTTTTGTAGTAAAAGGTTTGCAGCTGCTGGCGGGGGGCAACGCTCACACACATCACAATGCTTTCAAAAGTCTTTGGTGTTGATACCAGTGATGTTAGCAAATTTGAAGCCTCCTCTGGTGGATAAACTATCTAACCTCACACCAGACGGCACCCAAACCACCTCCCACTTCAAAGCTCAATATTCTACCCACACCTTCCATTCCATCAAGACATTCCAAAACCAGTTAATTTAACAAATAAAATAAATAAACCAGTGGTGCAGATCACAACCTGCATCATGGTGATTACATACTCGTCAGACCTTGCAGGTACTCCTTTTTTAAAACGTATTGTGCTTCTACTTACAATCTCATCTTTGCAGTTCACAGGAGCAGGGTCTCAGAATCGCTTCCATTAGGCATGACTCCAATCCTGTCCTTCGAGTTCTCTGCGTTATGTGTCTGTTTACAAAAAACACACACTTCTAGGAACTCCAGCACCATCATATGATAGAGAATTGTCACTCACATGCCAGCTCTTACAAATGGACACCCTATTCAAATTCCACATGGTACCTCCAACAACTCTAACAGCACCATTAAGCACCTCGATGACCCTGACAGGACTTGACCATTTTTTTACCATCCCTTCTACAGCCTGCAGGTAACTTGAGCTGTACAAATGGACCCCAAATAATATTGCGCAGATCTTTGTCTTCTTCAGTCCATTCCCTGTCATATCCTCTCCTTATACTCTTCCACCTTCTGCTGCACCTTATGCAAGATCGACTTCCTCGACTACATTAGTAGTTTTCTCGAATCTCAATTGTCCTTTCAGCCACCAGGACCCCAGAGACCTGGTTACTAACCATTAAGTTTATTTTTGTTTTTTAAACCAAATTTTATTATTTATAGGCAGCATTAATAAAAACCTTACTCATTACCGTCATTACATAGCATGCCATGTTTGCACATCGTAAACATTATATACAGATCATAGCAGCTTACTCCAAGCAATAGAGGCCTCAAAGTTTCCACCACATTTTCAAATGTTTCCAAGGGAATCCCCTCGCTGCATACACCGCTCTTTCAACTTTGTGCATCAGTCCATCGCAGCTCACTCTTCAGTAACTTAGGAAAGGACTAGGAACACAATTTGGTGTGGTTCTGTAAAGAAAGTAGGGTTTCCCCTAAAGGATGTTTCCTCTCAATACTACCCGCTGCTGCTAACTGCAGACTCCTTGATCACACGATTGAGCTCTCCATATGGCTATTAGTTTTTGTTGTAATATACAGCAATTCACTTGTAAACTGTTATGCCCATCATTAAATATGCTGCAAACTTGGCACTAGTGAGTTGCAGTCCATTGTCCAAAAAAGGGAATTTGAGCAGATGTTCTCTACAAAACGTCTTAAAAGAAATATATTACAATATCAGTAGTGACACTTTCCACAATCTACTTCTGTCCATTTGGGAAAATAATCAGTGCAACAACATCTGCACACCCCTCATCATTTCATCCACCATCTCACTCACAGCTGGCCACCAGCAATATTTGCGAGCCTGCCTTTTGGTGGCAGAAATTCCCATGTGGCCTTCATGACTTTGTGCATATGTCCTCCCACTTTGCACAGGACATACAATTTTGTCTTCCCTCATGCCAATTCTGCTTTCTCACGCTAGGTTTATCTGTATTTTGTCAAACATGTCATTTCCCAAGCAGGTTCTCTGCCTCCGCCCATCCTGACTCCATGTACTCCTTAACTTTCTTTAAAAGAGTCACTTCTAGAGCCATTTAACCACTCTTCTTTCACACAGGCTTCCTGTGCATGAGACTTCCCTACAAGCACTGCATAATTTACACTGAAAACAATCCATCAAATGTCACCTCTACAGATACATATGTTTGCTAAGGTGGTATGCAATCAGCCTGCTGATATTTCTTTCCAGCCGTGTTCAATCATATAATGATAATTGTGCAAATTAACAGCCAACCTAGCCCTATCACTCTGCCACCTCCTGGAGCAACCATATTTATTAGGGGTTTATGATGAGTCCTCAATACAAATTTTATCCTCAACAAAAACATGCAACAATAAAGCCTGGAATGACCTGCCCCGCACATCTGAGCCTCTTCATTAGTTCTTGAATTCTGCAAAAAAACAGAAGACCTGGCTCTTCACCTATCACCAATCCTGGCTCTGACCATAAAGCTCCTGCTTCTGCTCTACGATGACCTCCTTGGTGGGCTGTGTTCTATACAAATACACATTATATAACATAAAGTGCCTTACAGCCCCAGTGCACACCAGCAACTTCATCTATATCAAGAAGTAGTTTCTTTCAGATTCTCACTGTTTTCTGCAGTCATAAGCAGCAATTCACTTTGCCTGGCTCTCATGCTGTAGCAACATGGCTCCCAACCCACCTCCACTTGTATGCACTGCAACAATACACTTTTTTACCCACAATGAAACGTTTTAAACGAGAGTCATGTACAATGTTGTCCTTGAGTGAAGCAAAATCACACACTTGTCAGTTCCTCTGAAACCAAATTTTAAATTTCTGCTCCACAACTTTTTTAGTGGTTCAGCTTTCGCTTATTCGTTTTTGTGAAAATATGGTATAACTATGCAAGTCCAGAAAACAATATACTTTGTTCTTTGAACGCTGGAGCTGGTGCCTCCAGAATGTTATTTGGCTTGATTTTATCTTTCAAGATTGTATGACCCAGATAATCGACACTGTTCACCCTGAATCTGTAGTTCTTGAATTTTAGTGTCCTTTTTCCGATAAAACTTGAAGGGCTTTCTTCAACCTCAAATCATGCTGTTGGACAACTTCTCCAAACACAAGTATGCTGTCCTGGAAGGCAACAACTCCATCTATTCTCTTAGAGTTCCTTTTCATAATCCTTAGAAAGACTGATGATGCATTTGCAAGTCCAAAAGGCATACTATTGTGCTGGAAACTGCTTGCTATTTTTATGAATGCCTAAGCTCCTCCTCTAGTACAATCTGGTGGTATGCACTGACTATAGCTAATGTCAAGAACACATTGGCCCCCCACAGAGTGTAATTATTTCCTGCATCTTGGGCAGCAGATTACTCTTGACCAAAATTACATCTTAAATCATTTTAAGTTGTGTAAATCAACACTTATAAATTTCCTCAGCACCAAATCCAACATGGAGCAGACCCGGCGCTGGAGCACTTTAAGGAATGGCAAACTACGGCCAAGTCCTTGGGCCTCTCAGCTGCCCCACGTACCAAGTCTGCCTTTTGCCCCTTTTGTGGATATGGATGGGGTATTCCATCTCTCCAACCCTATGCCAGCCACCGTCCTGCACAAGCTCCCCAAGTTACATGGGCACAGTGCATGCCGGCCCTAGGGTCAGAGAGCCACCAACTCCCCAGCAGCTGCAGCCTCCTAGCCCTCCTAATCTTGTTCTGCAAGATCCTGGGTGTCCAGTTGGTGGCAAAATCCGCCATCCTCTCCACCACCGGCACCCCATAACATTGGACACGCAGGTCTTACAGATCTTTTGGAGGTGCTGCTGCCTTCCCTTCAAATTCTCCCCTTGTACCACCAACACATAATCGGCTGACAGAGGATCATCTATCCTTGCCCCTTGAGGAAGTCACAGCTCTCTTGGCCAAGGGAGCCATAGAGAGCGTTCCGATATCAGAAGTAGGAAGTGGTTTCTATTCCTGCTAATTTCTGATACCCAAAAAGAACACTGGTCTTCGGCCTATCTTACACCTCTGAATCCCTCAATCTCTTCCTCAGAAAGGATGAAATTCAAAATGCTCACATTGGCTCAGGTCTTGTCTGCCCTGGACCTATGAGACTGGATGGTAGAGTTGGACTTGCATGACACATATTTCCATATTCCCATCCTGCCAGCCCACAGACATTACCTGCGGTTTACAGTAGGTAAAAAGCACTTTCAGTTCACTGTGCTCCCCTTTGGCCTTACCAGCGCCCCTCGGGTGTTCACCAAGGTGATGGCCGTGGTCTCAGCACATCCGCGGGGATTAGAGGTGTCAGTCTTCCCCTATCTCAACGACTAGCTGTTGGTGGCGGGCTCATCCCAGGCTGTCATCTCCCACCTCCAGACTACACGGACCTCCTGCATTCGCTGGGGTTCACTATAAACGTGTCATTGTCACGCCTGACTTCCTCTTAGACACTCCCTTTTATAGGAGTTGTTATGGACACAGAGCAGTTTCAGGTTATCCTCCCGAGCAGCGAGTCCAGGATATTCAGGCTGTGATACTAGTGTTTCCGTCTGTGTCCTGGATTTCGGTGAGAATGACTCTGAGTCTGCTCTCCCTCATGGGCTCCTGCATCCTGCTTATGACACGTGCCAGATAGCATATGTGGGCTCTACAGTGGGACCTGAAGTTCCAGTGGTTTCAGCATCAGGGGAATCTCTCTGACAAGGTCCTGCTCTTGGAGGGAACTGCAAAGGACCTGCAGTGGTGGGTAACAAACCACAAATGAGTCAGAAGCAGATCCTTCTCTTTTTCCCAACCAGATCTCGCAGTGGTGGTGACAGATGCGTCAATCCTTGGATGGGGTGACCATCTGAGAGAGTTGGAGAGCAGAGGACTCTGTAATAGGGAGAGCCTTAGTTAGATCTGCTTGCCTCCACCGAGAATGCGCAATGTCAGCAGTTTTGAACGTTGGAGTTTCCAAGGCAGCAATCGCTCTGAGACACTTTTTGTCTCGAGTGCAACTCAGTCCTCCTGTATGTCTTTCCGCCTATACCACTCCTGACCAGAGTTCTCAAGAAGGTCAGGAACGACTGGGCCCAATTAATCCTTGTGGCTCCGGACTGAGCACAGAGAGTCTGGTATCCCGAGCTTCTGCAATTGAGTATTGAGCCTCTGATCAGGCTGCCCTTTTAGGAGGACCTACTATCGCAGCAGCAGGGGAGTGTCCTCCACTTGAACTTGCCTTCTTGCGTGCAGAATGAGCGGCAACAGTTGACAGCTTTAAACCTTCCTCCCGAAGTGTGTAATGTCATTGTGACAGCCAGGTGTCCCTCTACTAAAACTGTATACACCTGCTGATGGAAGAAATTTGTCATATATTGTGCAGCGACATCTATCGACCCTCTTTCTGCTCTATTCTCACCCTTGCCCAGCAGGGCTCTGCTTTGAGTACTCTTAAGGGTTACTTTTCTGCTATGTCTGCCTTGTTGTGGCTGTCTGACCAACCCTCCTCTTTTAAGTCGCCTACTGTAAATAGATTCCTCAAAGGACTTGTACATATGTTTCCCTCTTCACCTTTTTATTATGCCTCAGTGGGACCTTAATCTGATCCTCACTTTCCCGATGCGCTCTCCCTTTGAGCCATTACACAATTGTCACCTCCAACTGCTCACAATCAAAACATCTTTTCTCATGGCATTAACATCTGTCCAGAGGGTGCGTGAGCTGCAGGCTTTGTCATCCAAGCCTCCCTACTTAGCTGTTTTTCCAAATAAACTAGTGCTTTGCACTAGGACTTCTTTCGTCCCAAAAGTGGTGACACCATTTCATGTGGGCCAGTTTGTCACCTTGCCCACTTTTTACGCTCCTCCAATTTCCTTCCAAAGAAGAGGACCCAAAAAGAGCGTTGCTTTCTACCTTGACCGCATAAAAGAGTTCAGGGTGCATGACCAACTGTTCATGGGCTATGTTTGGGCTATGAAAGGTCTGGCGGTGCAGTAGTAAACCATCTCCCAGTGGGTTGTTCTCCGCATCAGAATATGCTATGCATTGGCCAAGGAGCAAACCTGTGAGGGTTTGAAGAGTTCTAAACTACTAGAGGCATTTGAATCCAGCGGGGACCATTCCGGGGATTCACAGCAGGAGTTCTGTTGGCCTTTAGCGTATTGCTAGCAGGACGCCTTGGTATTCGCCGGCATTTCGAAGAAGCGTGCTTTACTATGGACATCTACTTTCAAGCATGCGGGTATAGCATACTGTATTTCAGTCCAAGCTTTCAAAGCATCTTTGTGGTGTGCCTCCTGCACAGCCAGGGTGAAGTCTGGGGAAAAAAGAGAGCCTTGCACATTATATTGTATTGGACTTTGTTTGCAAGCCAATCTGAGGGGGCGTCCCAGTCTCTGAAGTTGAACAAACATGCAATGATCAGACATGGAGGGGCTCCTGGGGGAGGTCGCGGACCGAGGTATCTGTGCGCTCTTTCAGCGACAAACGTGGATGTGAACTGCTGACAGTCGAATAGTTCAGTCTAGAGGCATTCCTCAAATAGGTCCATTGTGTATGTGGATTCAGCAATGCCTAAAACCTGTAGGTTGTTACGGCAGGATCTAGCTTCTAGATCTTCATTTTTTAATGGCAACCATTTTAAGCCGCATTTCCAGTTTCTCCAGTCTTTTCATGGACATAGCTGTGTTGTCTTGCAGTGTGGAGATTTGTTCCTAAGCTCCCTCCAGTTTGGTGTGCTGTCGATTCAATCTTATCCAGCCTGCCAGCAATGGTGTTAAACCAGGCGTCTGTGGTGCGGAACCCTGAGCGGAGCTCCACCACTATGGCCTCAAGTCCAGCCAGCTGTTCAATATGGTGGTGGCAGCTGGAACCCCTCAGTGTCCGTTCTCTCAAATTGTAGCTTTCTCTGCAGGAGGTCACTCCTCCTCATGTTGTGGACACACCGCACCCTGTGCTCCGAGGGTAATGGACTCACAAGTTGGGGTAAGTAGGGGCCGAGAGTGACGCCCAAGAATTTCGCTGACCCACAGCACCTCAGCCTGATACGCAGGTAAGTGTTCCGTCAGGGGCAACAGTATCACAAAAGACCTCCCTGACTCTGTCAGGCTGCAGGAAGATGGAGGGACCAGATGGTAGCTGCCCCCAACAACAGCCCGGAGGCATTAAGCAGAGTCAGAGAGGGGGCTTGCTCCCAAAATGGTGTATAAGATGCAAAAATAACAAGTGATCCACGGATTGCTGAACAATGTCAGACATTCATCCTCAGTACTGAGATCTGGGCCTAAATCCATTGTGCACACCCAACATGGTGTATAGCATGGGGGTGGCGCTGCACCCATAAAGAAGGAACGCCACTTGGGCCGTTACTCACCAGGGGGGCCCCAGACGGCCCCCTCCACTCATGTTCCGTTGTGTCTGGTCCTTTCTTCCAGCATATGACTTGGGTGTAGGCCCGAGCACTAATGTGATCAGGGGCCCAACTATGCCCCCTGGCTGTCAGAATGGGTCTCCGGGCCCGTCCAGGAGGCAGTGCATTATTGCCTTTGCACCTAAGCCACTCCGATTGTGGCATTGGGACCAGTAGAGAGAAGCTCACAGCACATACCGTGTCCCGGTCTGACAGCTAATGGCACACCCCTCGTCCCAGGGATGGTGCCGTAAATATGCTGGGACGTGCAGCCTAGCTGCCTGGCATCAGGTCCTTCAGGCGGCGGAAAGCAGATCAGGTAGTGGTGGAGGCAGGGGGGCCAATGGAGCACCCAATCTGAGAATGGGAGTTTAGGAGAGCTTAAGCCATCCGGGAGGGTGGATAGCCCTGAGTCTCAGGCTCACCCACAGTCCCTGTCCCCGCGGGACCTCCGAGACTGGATACGGGTGACTGATCGCGTGGGAGCTTCCCGATTCCCCCCCCCCCCCCCCCCCCCCCCCCAAGGCAGTCAGTCAATCCCTCTGGCCCCTTGCCATCTGAACGATGTCCACAGCCATCCGAACGCCCCCTATGGTGCCAGATTATTTGCAGCGTGCTGTAAGCTGCATCATTCAGGAGTCTTGTGGCCGGAGCTTCACAGCTGCAGGGCTATTACGGATGCCAGCGTGGCCATGCCCCAGAAATACTCCCTTCCTAATCCTTTAATTTTATCAGATGATGACCAGAATAAATGTAGAAGGCAATTTTAGTTTTAGCTCTGATATACCTATTTATCTTTAATCCTCTACTTAAAACAAGGTCATCATTGCGATAGTGCCTACATACCACCATTTTTATAGAACCTTTTTATTGTTTTTTTGTCAAGACATAACATGATAGCATTTACAGCAAAGTAAACACAGTGTATATGATATATTGCGTATATGTGAAGTTATTCTGACACCTCTCAATTATTTCCATCCTCCTCTGACTCACAGCTTCTATTTTGATGGACAACTTTCTTATTGTACTTACTCCAGTTCAAAACGTTCCAGTCAGGCCGTCCCAGATCTTTTGATATTTATTTGATCATCATCTACTCAGATAATCTTCTCCCTCCAGACTGGCACATCTGTCCATTTCTTGAAAAAACTCTGTGATTGCTGGGTTGTTGCTACTCAGCCAGTAGCAGACAATATCCCTTTTGGCAATTCCAAACTCACTAGCATGCATACACCACCCCATTCAACATTATTCCCAGTCTTGTTACCGTAGGTGAAAGTTTTACTTCATGTCCCAGTACCTGTACAAGGTAGCTTGCACTATTTGCCAATATTTGGAGATATGTGGGCATCTGACATCAATTGAACATTTATAAAGTGCAGCAAATCACCTGTGAGGGTCTTGAGGTGTGTAAGAAGTCACAGTTATACTCTTTGCCCCACGGGCAGTGTGCCATTTAGGTTCTGCCTGTTTAATATATTTTAAATAAAATGAGATGGAAATGGGTAGATGTTGCCAGTTCACAGGGTGCTGTCTTAGCTGCTTCCCAGTCTCCATCTTTTATAATTCCATCATCTTTCTCCTATTACGCCCTTAGTGTCTCAAGGTGATGTGGTGCACTGACTGCAAGTGGGCAGTATATCCTAGAGGTCCCGTTTTTACCCAGGGGTTCTATGATGATCTTGGCTTCCAGTTGATTTTATTCAGAAAGTGCCTCCAGTTTCATGGAATAAATGTCTATTGCATGTCTCAGCTTTAGATACCGGAAGACTTGGTGCATATGAAGACTAAACTCCACTGAAAGTGACAAATGGCTGTAGGCAACTTGTTTCCCATATATCACTAAGTTTAGATATCCCACTAAGATCCTGTTGTCGAAATCCATAAAGTGAGGTCACGGGGACAGCTGTTTGCCTTGCCATAGTGATATCTGCTGTGTAAATTTGCAATCCCATTTAATCCAGCTCAGCAACCCTCTCTAATTCTTGAATACTGCTTTGGTAGCTGCTGGAAGAGAGTTGGGGGTCTGTGTGCTGTGGAGAAAATTCATCAGGGTCTGTCCTTTGTATTCTGATTCCGCAGGTTTACTATACAAGACACAAGAGCATCTTGTTCTTGGATCTTAAGATCATCTCACCAGGTGGACACCTCACCACCACAAAATATACTAAACCCACTGACTAGAACTCACTGTTAAACGTAGATTCAGATCTCTTTGAGACAACCTGCCAGTAGGACAGTCGTTGAGGCTCTTAGAAATAGTTAGATGCTAGAACACTTTGACGAAAAACCTACAAAACTGGAAGAAAAACTGAAAGTACTGATTTTCCCAAAGTCATTGAAATACATAACCAGAGACACACACAAATCATTCTTTAGGTCCTACCAAAGCTCAAAAGTCTTGGAACTGCACAAGTCGCAATATCTGTGCACAAATAAAACTTACCAAATACATTGATTTTGTTGTTGGGGAACAAAGAAAATGTAACCATATGTAATAATACAAATGTGATATACCTATTAGAATGCCTTTGTCACCTCAAATATGTGGGCATGACCATCTGAAAAACTAAGATCATGATCCAAGAGCAGAGGTCTAACATTGATAGGGGTATTTAGACTACCAAACTGATCATGCACTTCGAAAAATATCGACACATAGGAAATCACTGAAAACTTAGTGGGAATATGAACCCACAGCTCAAAAATTGCTTGTACACAAAGATCTAATAGGATACACCGATTTGGCACTGATAAAACAGAACACATTGATG
Source organism: Pleurodeles waltl (assembly GCF_031143425.1). Lineage (NCBI taxonomy): Eukaryota > Metazoa > Chordata > Amphibia > Caudata > Salamandridae > Pleurodeles > Pleurodeles waltl. The sequence continues at coordinate 241,631,105 of NC_090445.1, forward strand.
AAGATGATTGGCAAAATTTAGTATGTTGAGCAGAGCTAATGTCTGATTTCTGCACATAACTTGATAATTCTGGTTCCTCCAAGACTGGAAAATCTAGACTTGGTCATTTGAAACAGAGACCTTGGTGGTACAATATTGCAGCATTCGCCAACATGGGAATATGCGATTCTTCTTGTAACCAACAAGCTACTATCTTTGATCCAACAAGCTACTATTGTTGATTAAATACTGGTTATACATAGGAATAGCTTACATCTTATGCAATAGACTACCATGCTCAGAGTGCGTCTACCCCAATGATGTTCAAAGTATGGCCTGGGGGCTGCTTGCAGCCCTCCTGACCTTGTGAACGGCTGCATTGGACTGCTGTTTACTTGGCAGATCACTAACATTCTGAAAGATGTTAAATAAGTGGGCAAAAACCAAGATGCCTCAGAAGGCCTTTTGGAGTCAAATCCAATACCACAGTATTATCCGCCTAGAGGAGTCTCTCCAAAGAGTAACCATCTAATTTCGGGGCATCCCCACCAATTTTACTCAGCGCAAAGGATAAAGCTGCATATAAATAAAAAAGCAAAGGGTCCAATAGGCAGCAGCCCTGTTTAAGCCCATTTCTAGTCGAGATGTTTTATGTCATGCCCCGCCTACCCCCTAACATGACATGGCACCAAGTTTCTGTATTAAGGTCAATAATACGTTTTAAAAGGACCCCAGGGATACATACGGCATACAATCTATTCCAAAGAATCTGCCTGTCTATGCAATCAAAAGCTGTTGAAAAATCTACAAAAGCCACGTAGACTAGCATTTTCCTCCATTTCTGCAAGGAATTACAACCAATGTGTTGGTATTAATAACTAAATACAATTACATAAACACTCATGGCTTTGGCACACTTAAGGTGAATCCTACAGACTTATAGTCTGGTAGTCTTTTTTAATTTTATGCATTGAAGGGGTAAGCAGTACTTGAAGAGGCTGTTCAAAAATGTGTCTCATTCCCCTTTGTGTTTTGCAAACAACCAGTCATTTAAGGCTGACAGTAGGATGCTAATAGTATAGGTGAATATCTGCTGTGCCCGGGCTGTTGTCATAAAGGGGATTGTATGCATTTGTCCCAGGAAATCTTGGGAGTCTTGAAGGCGTGAATAATTGCCGTTCCAGCCGTGAAGAAATTGTCAGGGACCTTGATTGGAAAGTCCGGGAGGACGCAGAGAAATTTAGGCATTATAATAATTTTTAGGAGAGCCACTTGTCCCATAGTTATGAAGGGAGGGCATTCCACCCCTCTGTATATCTTTGTAGGTTGAACAATTATGGAGCTAGGTTCTGCCCCTAAGAAACTCTCAGGTAAAAAGATATCTGTACTACCAAGTATAGAAAGGGGAATGTGTAAATAGGAAGAGAAGCTAAGAATACTCATAGAACAAAACAGATATAATTTTGCCGGTATGGACATGTACCTAACAGCTGATAGTGCAAGTCAAGAAATGTGAAGTTTCAAGATGTACAGGTAATACCCTCTAATTGACCTTTGTATATGTAGACACTGGGACACAGTTTATATTGTTAAACTGTTTTGCGTTAACCTTGATATTATTTTTAACCTCTTCTTGAAATCATGGTATTTTCATTTGCAGACATCTCTCTCCATTATTGCCTGGTTGCTTGCAGCCCCCATTCAGAGCCTCGTCCCCTCATAGAGAGCTGTCATTCCAAACTCCTGCCCTTGGCACCACAAGGACCAGGCACGTAGTAATAAGGTGGTACCTCAGAAGTGGGTACAACCTGAGTGCTTGAAGCTGGACCCTTAGTCTGGCATCACATAAAAAAGTAGTGTTGGTATGAGAGGCTGAAGACTGTGTCCCTGAGGTCATCACTGAACTAGTGGTACAATATAACTAATCATCAGTGTACACCTGCCTGAACCACTGCACAGAGCCGGTTTTGAACAAATAGCGTCTCCTTCATATCCTCTCCCAGGAGCGCCGTAACTGGCTTCGTGGCCTGGTGGTATTTGTGCCGCCTCGCCTGTTAGTGGGCGGCCTGGAGTGTTTTCGTTTTAGCGGCTGTTTTTAACATTCTCATGACCTCATACCATGAAAACAAAACGACAACATTTATCCTTAAAGTAGTTTGTTCTCACACGCCTACATTGTTTCTTTCTCTGCATAGGGCACGCAGGGAACCTCCCCGGATTATAGGATCATGGTGCGCATGGTTTGCAGCAGGGCAGAGGTTCAGAGGCCCCGAGGCTGCGCGGGTGTGGATCCCTGACCCCTGTTGGCTCGCAGGGACATTGCTGTCAGTGTTTCCTCCAGGGATGACTGTTAAAGCCTGCTGGGCTCGGAAAGATTACGTAATCGCAGTGTTTCTCTGATTAGTCACTAAGGTGTGAAATGGTTTAGGCTGTTTAAGTTCAAACATGTCTTGTAAGGAGAACCCTTGGCAGGTGAGGGAACAGAGATACCGTGGATCACAGCGGCACTAGATGGTAACATCTGACAAGCGCTCGTTCCAGCGGTTCTTGGCACTGGAGTTACTGGGCGTGCGAGTAAAACTGTTTTCGCTCAAGTTTGAAGTTGCGCTGTGATGGATCCTGGGTGATCTTTAACGGAGTAATAGAAAACGGAGTAATAGAAATACCAGGCACTGCCCAGTCGGGTCCAGGACATGCTATGGATGGCTGATGCCGACTCCTTGATTCGAAAATAGTTGCCGCAAACTGGCAACATTAGAATATATTTAGGCAAGCGGATACTGTGTGACATATTCAAAGACACCAAGCACATCTCTGACTGGAAAGGAACTGAGCGCGATGCACAACTGCAAGGGGCGAGTATCGAGGGGGAAGCGTTCAAGGGGGCGGTGAGATTTATGCTTTGTAGGTAGTTTAAATGAAAAGTCTGTAAAGTCCCTAGATGATGTATGTGCTTTATTCCAAAGTCTTCCAAAGTGAATCGGTAGCAGATTTCCAGTAAAATGTCAGTTTTAGATTGTTTTCTTCAGATAACCATTTGACTAATGTGCGAATTGCCTTTTGATGCACGTGCTTCACGTGCTCACCTCAGGCCGTGACGCAGCAAGCAGTGAACAGCTCAGGACAGTAAGGCTGTGCGATTTACTAAAAGCCATTGGACAGTATTCCTCCTCGGTGTTCAGCTGATACCCGGGTTTACCCGCAGTGGAAAGGTTCCCATCTTTTGCCCTTCCTCAGGTCCTGCTCTTCCGCCCCTAACATGCAGAGTGTTTACATGAACGCTAGTCTTTATAGTGCCTGTTCCGATACCGTCTGCTGGCGGTGCAGCGATGGTCTCTTTCTATTGAGGACAATGCAGCGTTCTCGGCAGCTGTGTTGGAGATATTGCAGTACACAGAGCCTCGCCTAGTTGTTGCCTCTGGCTATGTGACAGCACATTGAGAAATACTCTGTTTTTCATGCAGTGTTTTTGAAGTTCCTCGCTCTCTTGCTCCTGGTCTTTCTGCCTGTGTTTTTTTTCACTGTTCAAATAAGAAAGAACACTCCAGACTATTCGTGTTTGAAGTTTCTAGTCCCTACTGTTTGAGATTAGGTTCACCGATTGGGTTGCTTGTTACCTGCTGATAAGATGTCAGCAGTGTGGTGTGTGCGCAAGTAGCTGATAGGCATACTGTTAGTATATCTCACTTCACTGTACCCCCGGCTGCTCCTCTCTCTGGGGTCACTGTGGGTGAAACGGGCACCCCAGACCTGCCTCTTCGGGTGCTTTTGAAGGAGATTATAGTATTTTTGAGTGCTAGTGGGACTCAACCAGCTTATACGTACATGGGCGACTTTAGGAGACGTTGAGTGCTTTTTAAAACGGATGTGTTCTCCACTTTGGTTGTCACAAAAAGAATACAGCCATAATGATGTCCTTCTGTGTGTGAAATGTGTGGCTTCCGTCACCCACATACAACCGTGATGGCTGGTGAAAGATACCTTTGCTGTGGAAGTTAAGGCCTTAGATATGCAGGAAGCCGGAGAAAATACACTGTCCTGGGATTTGTGGGATAAGCATAATACTAACTTGAATGGACAAGTTGAATATCACAGTTCATAGAAGAACATCAAATTTGCTTTTAGATCACTGAAAGATACATAGAAAAAATACTCCGTTATTTTGAAGGAGGCAATGATTGCAGCAAGGACAGTATGTAAATTCAAGTGCTTCTTGTGGGGACTAACCTTTATAGACAAGACTAATCACTAACCACTGAAAAAAGATTTTCACTACTAAGTCTATGAACTTGAAGTAGATAACCAGTTTGCAGGAGCATACTTCAAAAATAAAATACATTCTAGGGGTACATAACAAAGTTTCAGGGTGCCTGTGCAGATTAGTGAAGGTTGACGGGGCACCACCTGAAGAGGATGGTGACACAGAGGAGCTGTGAAATTTATAGAAGATATGTATAGTCACTGAAGATTTGATTTCTTAGGTGGAGAAGGAAGAATCTAGAAAAGATGAAGTATTGCCGGAAGTGTGATGTTAATGAGACAGGCGGCAAGATAAAATACTTTTGAAAGGAGAGTTTAAATCTTCTTGGAATCTCAGATTGAAAGTACTGAAAGTGCATTAAATATTATTCAAATAACTCATACTTAACCTCCTAGCAGTGTACAACTGTTATTGAGTTAAGCACTTGTTGAAAATTTGTGAATAGTAAAAACAAAGTACTATGATTTTTCATGGCCGGGATGTGGAAGGCTAATAAAGGATTGCTCGGAGTGCTTTTTAGTGCTTTTTTAGTGGCATGCATGATCTGTTGAGAATTACCTTCAGGTCTTTGGAAGAAGATTGTTTGTAATGTTTTATTTGGTATGTGGTGAGAAAAGTGTACCTTTTGTTACGTTTTAGTAAATTTGTATTCCAAATTACCAAAAATTGCCTATGTCAATAACATCAATACCAGGAGTATTTTGTATGATATTTTCAAGGGGCAATTTTCTCATGTCCTTTTTAAGAAAGTGGAATCCAACTGTCCTTCACTGATATGAGGCGGTATTTGTTGTACAGATGTATATGTACTATTTCCTCCAGACAAGGCTGCAGGGCTGCAAGGGAGAAAACTACCCTAGGGACATGGCATCCAGAAGTGGAAAAGGCACAACAGGCATTGTCCTTGCTGAGCCATATGCTGCACCGCGCTCAGTCATGAGACACACTTTTTTGAACTACAACAGAAATTGCTGCTAAAACATTGTTTTTAAGTGTATTACTATGTTTTAGCCTAACATTTTGAAATGGAGAATTGAGGCAGAGGGGCTTGAACTCTTACACTTTAGTCCGAGAGATATCAGCGCTCCAGTCTTCTTTTCATTTGCCAGATTAAATGACAGCTGTGGTGCGGGTCTGCCACTGGAGCGCCAAAGGTGAACCAAAGGCAAGCCCATCTGTGCCCACCAGCGTCCGAATGGGACAAGGGGCAGGAACCCTGCCCTCATCTCTTCAAGTAAGGTATGTTACAGCCCCCCTCAACAAAGTTATGCCCTAAGAAACGCCGAACAGTAATGAATGTCATCCCGTAAATCTACATGGTACAGAGTGGCAATGCTCAAACTGCAGATTCACTCTTCACTTAACGAGGATGTGCAGATTCAAACATATCATAGCAAATGACTGTAACATGCTCTTAATTAACTGAAGATCTGTCGTGTATCATAATCTTAAGCTTTTTGCACTTATTGAGGACAAATGACCAAATGTTGTCTTCCCCACAGAAACCTGGTTTTATGGTAACTCCAAACCTGGAATGAATCAAGTGCTGCAAGCAGGATACTATATATGCAGGAAAGAACGTGCAAATAAAACTGGTGGAGGACTAGCCATTATGCTCAAAGATTCGTTAAGCTGTTCATGTAATCTTCTACCCATCCCTGACCGCAAGAACCTCTCCCTTTCATCACTTTGTCCCCAACATTCTCGCTTTCAGGAATCCTGATCTACAGACCCCTTATGACCTTGCTCCAAGTTCTCAAAAGCCCCCCCAGATATTATTACAAGTCTTGCAATCGGAAAACCGAATCTTACCCTACTTAGAATAGGGGACACGATTTAAAGAGTACCAATATATCCAAGACATGTAACCTCATGGTCTAACTCCCATATACACTTTGGGTGATGGATGGAGGGCTATATAATGAAGGCCGACGGTTCTAGGTGATTGGGCAGATTTTACCTAAATGGGTCAGTAGGTCTCCTCCCCACCAGATGTCCTCGTAGAATGGCCTTATCTTGAACTATAGATTCATCTGTCTGTGCTGACTATGAAGCAATCATCACTTCCTCCATAACCTCCTTTAAGAGGGCAGTAGTCACCCTCTCCTAGCACTTTGTTCGTTCCCCCGGTCAGCAACCCCTTGTAGACTGATGGTAAAATATTAAAAATAAGGGGCCCTTTCAGTGGACTGACTGGCGGTTACGTTCACAGGGAGGAATCACACCATCCAGGCCAGAAAAAGTAGAATAAGGGCAGGATGGAATCCCTTTCAGTGCCATACGAAGACTTCCATCCATACAAAGTAATGTTTCATTTGTCTCTTGTGTGTGGTGTTTTTCTACAAATTAACAGCCTCAGTCCAGGCACTGATATTTCATGTCTGTAGGGGGTGCAGAAGAGGGGATTGTAATCAAGGGAGAAACAATCAGCGGTATTTTTCACATCTTACATAGGCTTTGAAATTACTGTCTCATGAAACTCGCAAGACCCATGTTTTAGTAATGCAGTTATTGCTGTATACAAAGTAACGCTGTTTGACGGATATCATGTGTATTCTATGGCTTTGTTGGTTTCTCTTTTTATATTCTCTCTTGAGGAATTTTGATTTTACTACATGAAAAAATTCCTGAGACCTAATGTGTTTGAATTCACAATATATTTTAAAATAATGCTTCTCATGTATGCGGTGGGTGTGCTTGCAGTATGTTCTTGTAAGATGAAAGAGCTTTAGGTCTTTAGTTCTGCAGGCCTTTTAAATATAGTAATATAAAATGGTCCATTTGAGCTGCATTTGTAGGTACATACTTATAGGGGATTTCACCAACTCTCTTTGTCCATTGATCTGTTGTTGTACTGACATTGTTCTTTCTCTCACTTAAGTATGAGGCAGTTTACTACCCCTACAAACATTTGTGAACTTCACTGAAAGTGGCACATCTGGTCTTTCACAAGGAGTACAACCTCAAAGTACTTCCCTTCAGTGTCAGGGAGCACTACATCACTGTGATTTTTTGACACCAGGAAAAGCTTTGCTTTAGCATTTTTTTTTTATATGTATTGGTGAGAGCCTGGCAGCTCAGCCAACAGTAACTCTGCTATCTTGTGGGTCTTTCTGAGATGCTAACTGGCACAGCAATGGATGCCTCCTTTATAGTGGAGCGGCAAATAGCCCTGTGCTGCTCACCTTTCCTTAAAGGAGACAGACCCATTGTTTATGCAAATCCTTGAACATGAGGACAAGGGAGCAAGCACTGTCTAAGCTCGACCTAAAAAATACACAGATTAAATTAAGCCATGCCTACTGCCGTCTCTGCAGTCTATGCACATGCACCAATCTCACAGGAGGACAGTTAATGCTACTGCATTGTTTTCATTGTCACTAGGCAGCATTGTCACATGTCCCATGTACGTCCTTGCGTTTCAGCCAGTTAAATGTGGGGCTTGGTTACTGAGAGTAGCGCGAGAATGCCAGTGACACACAAAGCTAGGAAGGATAGAAAGGGTAAACAAGACGCATGCAGCAGTTATTGAAACAGCAAAGAAAACTCAGTGCAGGTCTCGATATGAAAACAAACCACCAGGACCAGTTGTTGAATGAGTGATTTAAGAAAAAAATAAGAGTGTTAAACATTATTTCATGGGTCGTGACTATGGAAAAAAAAATAAAGAACTTTCCCGACAATAGCATGCTGACTTTGTTGATGTCAAATGACTTGAAAAAAACGTATCTGTTGAAGGATAATAAGTTGGATTAACCTTCCTCAGATCTACTGTTCTGTGACCCTATTCCACCATGGCTGCCAGCTTCACTCGTTTTAGCGGTGGTTCTCATTGTTGTACTTTTTCTATGTTCACTGTCTAATGCACATCTGTTATCCATATTTCTAAGCCTCCAGTATATGACTTTCTTGGCAGGGGGTAGGCTTTGTCCTTTACCACAGCCACAAAGAATATATGTAGATTGACAGACCAGGTAGCAAATAGTCACACTCTCTCTTCTTTACTGCACTCTGCCCTGTCGTTCAGGAAGGGGAAAAAAAACATGCAAAGGACAGGGACGCATGTAGAAGATTTGAACGCAAAAGACAATCTGTACCACCAGTTGGCACGTATAATGCATGCGTCCAAGCAGCACTCCAGCAATGGATGCTGGCGAGAGGTGTGGCCCTGGTTCCAAACCCTCGGCAGCACCATGGGCTGAAAACTAAACATAGATGGAATCTCCCAGTCTGAACCGGTTTCAGCCGAATCCCAGTTTGTAGCATCAGGAGGGGAAGCAGCGCCTCCAGCACTCCTCCCTGTGTCCTCCCCCATGTAACGCAGCTAAACACCCTCCTACAGGCCCAGTCTAGCAACATTTATATTGTGTTACCTAAAACACCGTTAGTTGAGTGTGCATCCTACTAGGGCAAAATGAATGAATGTGGTATCAATATAGTTAAGCAGGGGAGCCCGAGAGAGCAGGGGGAGGAGAGCAAGGGTCCGTGAAGCAGTTGCCAAGCTAAGCCAAGAAAACGCACATTCCAATTTTTAAAATAAGTTCCTTGTCAGAAGGTAAAATAGTAAAAAGCGGAAGTCGACAAGTCCTGGGGCGATAATCCAGGGGAGTGAACGGCTTGCAACAAGGAGGGACCAAGAAGACAAATTACCCACTGGGAAGCAAGGAATTTTATAAGACAACTGATTAGACAAATGAAAAGTACTTGTGTAGTGGACTTCTGACGTGCACCCCGGCAATTAAAAATAAAATGTGTTGTAGAATGCAGCGTTTTTGCCAATTTTTCACAAACGATTTTTGGTTAGGAGGAGGGAGAACCTTCCAGCCCCTATTGTAGTGGTCAGGCTTGCTCGCTTTGCAGCATATGGGGGGCCGGTCTGGCAAACTTTCTCAGGGCTGCTTTGGGTTCCCAGTCTGGCCCTAAAAAATCCTCTCCTTCAAATAACTTGTACCAGTCCTTATCTGCTGAAAAAACTGTGGCCCTCATTCCAACCCTGGCGGTCATAGACCGCCAGGGTGGCTGTCCACAGAAGCACCGCCAACAGGCTGGCGGTGCTTCATGTGGTATTCCGACAGCCGCGGTCGCCCAGCCCGGGCCCGGCGGTTTCCCGCCGGATTAGCCCCGGCTGGGAGAATCCTCCATGGCGGCGCTGCAAGCAGCGCCGCCATGGGGATTCCGACCCCCTTCCCGCCAGCCTGTTTCTGGCGGTTTTCACTGCCAGAAACAGGATGGCGGGAACCGGTGTCCTGGGGCCCCTGGGGGCCCTTGCACTGCCCATGCCACTGGCATGGGCAGTGCAGGGGCCCCCTAACAGGGCTCCAGCATGATTTTCACTGCATAGCAGACAGTGAAAATCGCGACGGGTGCAACTGCACCCGTCGCACCCCTGCAACACCGCCGGCTCCATTCGGTGCCGGCTTCTGTGTTGCAGGGCCTTTCCCGCTGGGCTGGCGGGCGCCCGCCGGCCCAGCGGGAAAGTCTGAATGGCCCCCGCGGACTTTTGACCGCGGAGCGGTCATTTGGCGGCGTAAGTTTGGTGGGCGGCGACCGCCGCCCGCCAAACTTAGAATGACCCCCTGTATGTATTTTACAAATACGTGCAAAGTAAGACTTGTGAAGATCAAAGTTTATAGCTCTTTGCTTACTTCTCGAAATACGTCTCTGGTGAAAAGCATGTTATCAGACAAATTGTTTGCTTTATTCAGTGTTTCTGCATTAGTCTAAACTTCTTCATTTTGTATTTCATTTGCATTCTTTATTAACATAACATAGGTTAGAGAGTCTTTCTGGACATATCTAACAGGATACCATTTTTCACCTTAACCTGGCTCTCTGGTAACTTTAGAGTCTATATGCCATAGGTACTTTTCGCTGTAGATACTTGAAGTTTCTTTTTGGAAAACTTAAAAATTACATGGAAAGGCAACTCAAGGATACGGGTAAATAGCCAGCAGTAGCCTTGCAGATCTTGTGTCTTCCGATATGGCATTAACCCCTTATAATTAATTGTTATTATTCCGCTTTAAACCTTGATCACCTACTTCTGTGTGCTATTTGGTAGCACGGCATGCCAAATATCCCACAGTACAGTTAATTTTTAAATTGCTGATCGCTGCTGGAAAAAAAATGCATTGAGACGTTGTGATTGGTGGGTCGCTATCGCAACGTCTTATCTCAGGGCTCCTGGAACTGGTCCAGTTCATAAATTGGCATTGAATACTAGATAGCAAGCATGGCCTTTGTGGTGCCCACTTTGGGACTGGCAGGTATGCTTTCCGTGAAATGCATTTCCAGCGAAGTGGTGCTTAGTCGGTCGCGCTCTGCTTCTCCGTTCTTCCTTGATCACTTAACAACCGAGGGATGTGGAGCCCTATAGCCCTTGCAGAATGACTGTCTGTCTCTGGTGTAATGTGTGATAATAACTCCCCAACCAACCAGCGTGAGGTCTGACTGGCAGTGAAGTGTTCTGACGCACATACTAATCTTTTGATCAATCGCAGTTTCAGCTTTAATGAAGTAATTTGTAGTCGCCCATGAGAGGAGTAATATATGTCATGAAATAAACATATATTTTTAAGACCAATTTTGGCACTGGAAATAAGGCTCGTAGAGAAAAATGTTCTGTCCTGCGGCAGTTTTATAAGATTTCACATCAAGTTACTGCTACACTTGAATTAAAGAGGACTGTTTGGACGAGACTGAGCCAGTCCAACTCGATTAAAATAGATCACGACTGTACTCTAAGCAGTCGAAATTGTATTAAGGTTAGACTATTAGTTTTCCTGTTTTTTGATTACGTTATTGCTTCACATATGAATGGTGTTGTAGCAGTTTTAGGTCTTTGTTATCTGTTACCATGCAGTGGTTGGTGCGCATATTTGCTTATCCTTGTATGTGGAGGCTTGAGAAAGCAGATTGGCGCTAAAAGCTTATATTTACTTAAAAATCAGAATAACCAGTAAATCCTGCTCGTCAAATTGCTTACGGCAACACTAGAGTGTATGTCGTGGCATAAGGTTTCAGTGAATGCCGCTGCCTTTGTTTACTGATGTTTTGGGTATGCATCTGAGAACTGTATGCGAAAGGAGACGAGGCGGCGCAGTGCAGGGGCAGTGTCTGCCCTTCAGGTAAAGTGAAATTCAAATCTCCGGTCCTTTGGAACCACCGCACCTTCGGGAAGTACAACATAGAGAGAATGCGTATGGCAGTGTCTGAAAACCAAATGCCACGCTAGTAAAAGCTAAAGTGGGATATACCTTACATTTACCGTCTGCTTTTATAGCCAGAGGTATGACTGCTTTGTCTGTAAAGCTAAGAATGTGATTCGACAAATGAGTCCCTCATAAATAGGATATCTCTGAAGTTCTTCTTTAATTGAGTCTTGCCATCTGAAGGATGGAGATCAGTTTTAATTTAAGTTCTTGACGATTTAGATTTTTGTCTTTTATCATATCACTTTTCTTATGCTCTTCCTTCGTCAACAGAGCTTTTACTATCTGAGGTTGAACTTGAAGGACAATATAGTTTCCACCTCTTTGTTCCGTGAAACATTCAAGCTTCTTTGCATCAAACACACTTTTCTCATGTACAAGGAGACAACTGCTGCTAATAAGAGCCCCATGACCCCCACACCCTGCTTTGGACTCCAATACCTCTCAGGTGGAACACTCAGAAGTGGATACCAGCAACCCCACGCCCCCAAAAAACTGGTATTGGTATATATCACCTTACCCCAGTAAATAGTAAAAGTACTTCTACTAGTGTAAGGCGCACGATGAGTGATACTAGGGAAATCACGTTGGTCCTGAAGAGGAGTTTAGGGGTAAACTCCGAAACATGTAGACCACTAAGGAGGAGAGGTACATAATAAAGCCACCCTCCTGACACCTCTTTTTAATCATACCACCCCTGTGAGACATATTAAACTAGTAAAATCATCCAGAGGGGGGTATTTTTAATTTACCACAACCCCCACCACTCCTGTTCTTTTTGGGCATCCGCATCGCTGATACCAACAGTGCTCCCACGTATTCCATCGGTCGCAGCACGCCTCATTCTGCAGCAGAACAGTAAGAAACCCAATGATGAAGCATGCCACCAAGGGGTAACCCTGGTGGGTGAGCGGTTTTCTAACAAAAAAACTTTTTTTCTGTGGAAGTTTTTCCCCTCTTTTTTTTCCCCCCTCTGGGTTGGGTCTCTAAATATGTTTACTAAACCTTCCACTACCACTTCATATTGTCAGCCCAAGATCTTGTTATACATGGGCATCTTGCAGGAAAAGCCAAAATTGCATTTACTCAACTTAATTAATTTAACATTTGTACTATCTTGAGAGGTTTCAAGAATTTACTACCACCCTTTCTCAGCCACATTGGGCTCTAAACACACACCCATTCTGTCACCTCAAAGAGCATATCTTTAACACCATACCTTTTATGATAATTCTCCTTGTAATTTCTCTGTGATTTTCAGATATTCTCCCTTATTAGGAGACCATTCACCTTGGCGTTCAGCAGCCATTCATGCTGTATTGTCTTTGGTGATGGGCACCCTCTCTCCCAGTATTGTAAAGGGGCTTAATGAGTGCTGGAGGTATCCTGTATGCTTTTGACATCCTTCTCCCAGCACTTTTCATTGTAAATGGGCCGTTGTACTCTTCGATGATGACTCTGTTGAACGGCTCATTCCCTGCAATAGGACATAGAGATGTATGCTTGGCATTAACTCCATTGTGGCATAATAGCCCTTTTTTGTACTCAGATACAATTTGAGGTCCATTATCATGGAGTGATGATTTAGATGTCCTGTCACACAAAAAGACAGTTCAAGCAGCACCCTCACCACAGACTCGGTGTCGACCTTGATAACAAAAGCTGCCTCCAGCCACTTCCACAATCATAACTAAATACTTGGTTGACCTTGGCACATTCTAGGCATTTGTGAACAAACCTTTTGATATCGGTATCTATTTCAGGCCACAATCACTGTGCCTTAGTTCTCTTCTTATACTTGACAAAGTATATCTGTCACTCATGAATAGTGCTTACTAAGCCAGGAATTCTGAGTGTGATTGCAATCTTGGCTAAGAACATCATCCTCATTATATAGTGAAAAACTATTAAACCTCCACAGTCGCACCATCCTCTTCTAACTCGAGCAACGCAACTGATTATTCATCCCAAACATTTCAGCTATGCTCCTTAATAGCCAATAGAAACCTGCTCAGATAATCAGCAACAGTGCTCTTTCTGCCAGGTGAGTTGTGTACATCATAATTGTAGTCAAGCAGCCTGCAAGAGATTCTGGCTGTGCATGGGGTGGCTTTAAAGACTCCACTAGGTGGTAAGAGCTTAATGATTAGCTTGTGCTCCGGACGAAGTGTCAATTTTAAACTCGAGACAAATTGCATGAGTTTTTCAATATCCCCCACACAATCCAATCTCTCTCTACTATGAAGTAATTCTCCTCAGCAGGAGAGATAGAGAGAGAGGAAGGTAAGTGATATAGTGTACCTCCTTGGAGATTTGGAAGAGGACCCTAAACCCTTGCCACTAGCATCCATGGTTATTATGCAATGTGTGCCAGAGTTGAAACTCTGCAAGAGAACAGCACTACAAATGTCTGCTTTAATTTCCTCAACGCTCTACTATAAATTATTATTCTACAAGAACTTATGATAATTCTTAAGCAGCTCACAAGTACTGCATGCCTTACTCACAAATTCCTTCATAAATTTGGAACAGAATTTGGAGAGCTCCAAGGTCTCAATTCCTTTTTGGAGGTGAGTTGTTCCTAATGGCTTCAGTGATCTCCCTTTTAGACAAAATGCCCTATTCACAAACCTCATGTCCCAAAGGTGTCATGGACTTATCAGACATCCTGGAAGAAGACGACACCTTCATGGTTCATAAAGAGTTGGTGCATTAGCTGCTGAAAAATTTCCTTTGCAGAAGTCAACTCAAAGGGCTTGTAAACTGACCTGTAACACTCAAAAGGAATAATGAATACTAGAAGGTGCCTTCTGCCAGAATGAAGTGGGTCCAAGTAGTAAACTGAAGTGCAGTCAGTTGTGGAAAACAACCTGTCCCTTGGTCTTGGCACCCAGCTCTTCAAACAGGGGCAACTTGTCCACCAGTATGCTTTTATTAACATCTATTATGTCAGTTCATAATTTCATGCGGCAGCTGGCCTCGGCGGCTAGCACCAGGGTCACCAACCAAGCGTTTGAATGTGCCACTCCTTTCTATTTTATCCAGTTCAGCCATCACTTCACTCTTTACACACAGGGCTATACTCTTCACCTTATGGTTTATAGGGGCATGATCTTCTGTCACTTTGAGATCCAGTGTATGACTTGCAACAGCACAGTCCTCATCTCTGTGCAATGTCCACTGTACATGTAGCCTAGCAGTATATTCTTCTACCTCAATAGACAGAGTTTGCAAATTTGCATCAAAGCAACTGCGTCTTTTTAAAACCTTCAATGGTGTGGTGTGCTGTGCTGTGCTATGCAGCAGGGCTAAGTGAACACACCCCAAACACATTCTTGTAATAGTAAGGCCGTACAGCCAAGCTGTACATTTTTGAAAAATGTTGGAATATTGGTGCATGTTTTTTGATAATTGCGTGCTGGCTAACAAAGACCTAATTACTTCAAACATAAAATACTGCCAACAACCACCATAGATAGAATCATCCATTTTATATACCGCATATTTATTCTGGATATATGTATACAGTTATTTGAAACAACTTCAGATTAATTTCATGTCGGAGTCCTCCTTATGCTCCTTTGTAAGCAATGTTTATATGAAAAAATGAAAAATCATACACTATATGAATTTGCCTGTTATTTTTGAACAACATCTATTTCATACACACAAAATTCAGACTTTATAAAACAACGTACATCATGAGGAAAAGTACAAATACTTAAATCATAAATTAAATTGATATCACAGTTTCACAAAGACATGTGAACATGTATAAACAAGGGTATCTATTATGTGCATCATGTAGTCAATTTACGAAAATACATGAAAAAGTGTCCCAAAACACTCCTTTTATCAAGTTATCCAATTTCCTTATCTCTGAATTAAAGAGCTCATAAGGCTGTTGAGTTTGGGGTGTTTTACTGGCAGCCTTATCCTGTCTTTGGTTTGGGACCGATCCTCCTCCCACCCACTTGCCAAAGCGTTTCAAAATTCTTGGGGTCCTTATTCTACTGCTAGCCTTCCTCAGGGGTAGGAAATGTGTTGTGTGACACTGTGATGGGAACAGGAAAACAGATAAATGCCTACATTGAGTTATGTGGTACGTGTATCATATGGCAGCTGTGAACACCTCATAACATACCTCTCAGCCCAGTCCTTATAAGGATCTTAAATGTCTGTATAGATGGAAGAGTGTGGCACTGTCCTAGATTAGTACCTATTGAATCAAAGGGTGGACTCTTAGTTTTTGATTATATATAACACACTTGTTGTCAAGACTGTTACTTCTGGATTCATAATTTGGGTTAGACAGATAGCCTAAGGGTATTGTATTTGTTGGCTGTCCTGTGGTCTTGTAGGCACTTCTAGGCTTCGTGCCGGTGATCACCTTCCCAGTCTTCGCCATTTGCTGTGTAGGTAGTCCCGTTTGAGTTCTCTTTTCCTTCCAGGTACTTCCTGGATCGTGACTGTTCCATGTGACAAGACAGCCAAACTACACAATGTATTTTAAAAATAAATTTGAATATTGGTGCGGGTTATTTGATAATTTGGTGCTGGGTAACAAAGGCCAGTGTAGACCGATAAGAAAAATGTCTTATTTTCCTCTTGGCTTTATATACTCATCCAGCAGCAGTTGAGTCCAGCTGGACTCAAAGAAGTAAAGGAACGAGCCTGTAAATATATTACTAGTCTGCAGAGCAAGATAAGTGCAGGACACACACAAAACAGCATAACATCACAAAATAAGAAAGGAACTCGTACAAAGGAGCATGAGGTGCTGATAAAACATTAATGTCATGGGTGGAAAAGTAATGTTCTTCATACTGAAAAACAGCAAATAAGACAGTGCCTGGCGAAGAGGATATTAAGTAGCCCTCTATTTTCCAATTATAATTCTGTTTAATGTTATGATATTTATTTAGCCCTTGGCAGTGTGTGTACCACCACACAACCTTTCTTCTTGCAGTCTTCAAAGGTGGTGTGATCTCGATCACTTGCTACCGTCTCCGTACACATTTCACTTCCATTCTGTCTCTAAATTAAAAACAAGTATTCCACCACAGCTCATACATATTCATTTTACTGGTCCATCCATCTGTTCGTAACATTGTACGATTTGCTATTTTCATGCATTAGAAGTACCACATTATTATGCAGAGTCATTGCTCAAGTTCTCTTTCCTAATGGAAAAGCATTTTAAAATAGTGTTTAAGATATCACAACATTTTAACTATTGCCACTTCTCTAAACTATAATCAGCCTTCATAATTCAAACATAAAAAGCAACCAGTTGAATCTCCGTATGTCTAAATTCAGACTCTGGCTCAAACAGTCTTGCTGGAGTATTTTGACTTGCATGAAAAAAGACCAAGTCAGAAGGTAAAAACCTTGACTTGGGCGACCAAATTGTTGTATGCAACCTGCGCTCCGTTACAATTGGCCTGAAATTGCTCTTGAGTCAGTCATCCAAGAACAGTGATTTCTGGTTGACGCTTAACTTTTTCTTGACACTTTTTGCCTTAAAAATATATATTTTTAATCATGCCTCCATTCCTACTTATTTTTTTGTAGTCTATTGTCTATTTTCTTATTAAAGATTTATTAGATTTTTTAAATTAATTGTGGGTTTCTATCAAGTGGTGAACTTCTTGTTTTTTTCGTTTTAGTGTTGCTAAATGCTTTATACAAATTTCTAAATTAAGCCTTACTGCCCTGTCCCATCTGGGATGAGCCGAGATTTAAATTGTTGAAACGGAGTTTATCCTGGTAAGCTTTTGGGACTTGTTGCTTGGGTTGACTCACATCATCACCAACTAATTACCCCTTTTCTTATATTGGCGGGATGCAAAACGTTTCCTAAGTGGTCACTAATCAGTTTTGAAATTCAAAATAAAAACTCCTTCTATACAACGGAGAGTAAAAGTTGCTTTTGATTTCTTTTCTTTTTTTTTTTAATTGGCAAAAGGTCTTAATTGGGTCATTTTAGTTGTTTATTTTTTTTTAATTAATTTTTTATTCCAATTTTTGCACCTTAAGCCTTTGGGGAACATGTAGGTGGAACTGTATATCACGGAGAGCTTAAGCATGGGAGAGGTGAGGACCCTGTGTAAGCAGATCAGACTCAAATCGGCCTGAGATTCTAAGGGGAGGTCAGAGCATCTCCCTGATAGTGAACCACCTGGAGAGATCCTTATGCCAGGGCAGTGGAGCTCAGTGAGCTGTGCCTGGTGGACTACAAATGGTGGTTATACCTTGAGGCGGCACATAACATCTAATAGTGCGAATAATCCTGTCTTGATCTTTTTGCCACCGCTGGGAACTCACAATTTCAAAACGTTTGTGAGCTGGAATTTCCAATCTAGATTGGAGCAGGGGACTCCTGTACGCTATATAGTCTTTGCCTCTCCTTCCCTGCGTTTCTGAAAAAGATCAGGACAAACAGGTCTTAGTCATTCTAATGACTGCATCTTGGACCAGGAGTGTGTGGTACCCGGAGCTTTGAAGCATGAGCATCTTCCACCAGTCAGGCTACTACTTAGGGAGAATCTTCTAACACAGCAGGGCAGTGTTCTGAGTACGTAAGTAACTTGTTCTATTTTTCAATCTCAGGCCAGCAAAGAAAAGGAGTACAAGTGGAAAGTGGCTTTTACTTTGCTTCAATTTTGGAGGTGACATTTGAGAAACTAGACAAAGTGTAAACAAAAAACAAATATATATATAGTTTCATGCTTAGACTAGATGGAACACAGACTGGTTTGTGTGGAGAATGCAACTTCAACTGTGAAGTCAAAGATACAGGATGCTGAAGAACAATTGGTATAAGCACACAGAGCTTTCAAGTCTGTCAAATGTCCGATGGGGCTTCTCGTGCCCTGAGGATGATAAAATGAAAGATTGAGGTACCAGTGAATGCAAGATTTCCACTGATTGCAGTGTAAGTGTGCGAGACTGAAGGGATGAACTCCTTCCCTGGAAAACGTTTTGCCCCTCATAATCAATAGGGTTTTTGGTGCAAAAAGGCTTACAGCTTTTATACAGACTATGAGGTGGCTTTGGCATGTACATATGATTTCCAGATATTACCTCTAAACTTATTAAGTTCAATTTTCTTGAAATAGGCATCAGCTTGCCGGTCTTGAAAACGCTCCTTCATGGATGCACTACCTCCTGCTGTTGATACCTGTTAGAAAGGCAGCTCTTTCCTTGAAATAGCCTGCTAGTAATGGATGTGCGCAGCATGAATCTTGGTAGGTCCAATAGGTGATGTAACCAACTAATTATCTTTTTTGATGGTACTCCCACTAATGCCACAATGCCTTTATGACATGGAGCTAGCAGCTTAAGTAAAGGTATAAACAAGGTAATATACCTTGTTCCTGTGGACATTCATGGAAGGGGTAAGATAATAGACTCTGTGCCTGTTGGTTGACTATTTGGATAGACTATCCTATGGCAAGTGCTCCGAGAGGAGTGTTAAAGCTTGATAGGTGGATGACTAGGTAGTGACTGTCATGTTGAGGAATCTGGTATATTTCTCTGCAGGTGATGTCTGGGAAAAGTTGAATTATTTTCTTAAACACTTCTGACTCACAAGGAGTTTCCTCTGACCCCTTATATGGGAGTTCAGGAAGGTTTTCTTTTGGGTAGAACTAGTCTACTAGATCTGAGATAGTCTGAGCATTTGTGGGCCCTCTGTTTGCTTAATAGTCATCAGATTTGCAGAGCGGGAATGAAGGAACAGTCTCACGTCTGATGGAATGAAAACAAACCCACAAATCAAAAGGCAAAACTGCTTACAAAAACACTGTAGTGCTTCAAAAGTGGGCAGTGGGCAGCAAAAAAACGATGGATTTAGGCCCAGATCTCTGTACTGGGGGTGAATGTTTGACATTGTTCAGCATTCCGTCAATCACTTGTTCTTTTTGTGCTTCAAAAGCATCCTGTACCGGAGATAAATGACAGGCAAATACCAAGTGAGATCCATATAATGGAAGTCCTTTGTTAGTGTCTCAATAAATGGGGAATATGCACATTGTACTGTTACTTATGTGCCTTTGGTATCCCCTCAAATCATCTTCAATTGTCTTGCTGCTCATGTTGCCTACCCATCATTGCTGTTCCAATCATCTTGCGTTTGTAGGTCGTCCTTAAGGGGAGGAGTGTAGCTGATCGACAATAGAGTAGGAAGGAAAGTAGTGGGACTGCAGCAGTTGCAATGCTTCAGCTTAACATTTCTGGCCAGGTTCCTTAATCAAAGAATTTGCAAATAATCCCGAGTAGGCACGTGTCACTGTTTTCATTGGTATCTCTGTTTCTTGCAACATTTGGAATTGTCATGGGTGATGCCATCTAGAATGCACAGCTGTGTTCAAAGTGTAAGTCTATGCTTCAGTTGATGTGTTATCTTGTTGAAAGTGCTTGGTTGCATCTTGTGCTTTCCTCTTGTTGAATCTTTGCTTGTCAATGCCTGCCTGTATTGGTCACGAGTAGGTCAGATCTCATTGAGTTTCACTTTGTGGAATTCCACATAGTTACATAAAAAGCACACAAGATTGTGCAGAGTTTGCCACCGGGTGGAAACATGAATGTCACACTGCAGTTTAGCACCAGTAGAGCTGAAAAATCAGTGTGGACAGCACCATGCGTTGTGCAAGAGCCCGTGACCATTTGAGTATATTTTGCTGCTTCTCAAGTAGAAAAACTATTCAAGCAGGAGCAAATCTACTTGAGAAGCACCCCTCTGACCGCTTCAGCTTTTGTTAAAAAATGGTGCTATGGGGTGCCAAATTTTGCTCGCATTGCTGGAGTCTCGTGGGAAAAAAATCCGCCACGCATTGATTGGCAGAATTTGTCAGAATCTCCGCATTTCATGAGTAAGGTTATGTTGCAGATTGCCCCAATTCTGTGGGCTGAGTGAAATGTTCCGCCCACCCCCACTCAAGAGAAGGTCATGTAAGTATGCAGAGTTTACTACCTTGCAAAGTGCTACACAATGTCTTTGTTCATTAGGGTGTTGTAAGCAATGATGTTTTCAAGCAAATTCAGTATGCGAGTTTCAGACAAATTCAGTGCGTAGTTGTGCATCATTCTTCCACCACCACTTTAAATAGCTTCTGTCCTTCTCCTGAATCAGGCCTGTTCTACTGGGCCATTTACCTTGGATATTGTAGTGGAATTAACTGAGAATTAACGTTTTTCATTAAGCTGAACGAGGAAGCAACAGGCAAGAGTCACCATGTTGAAAGGTAGTGGGACCCTTGCATCAACACAATTTGGTGGTTTGTTCTCAAATTTTATTACACGTTCAGTATGGTTTCCTGTTCAGCTGATGGACAAGTTTTCATTCATTGCATAGACTGAAAATATGTTGTACAGGATTAGAAGTCTCTAACAAGAAAAAAAAGTTTATTTAACTTTGGGTGTAGTAAAGAGAGACCTTGAGCAAAGGAGGCCGTGAAGTATACTGAAGAATTTATAGAGGGTGGAATTGTGTGCCCAGATTACTTCTTTGTGTTTTTAATATGTCTTTTTATGTTTGAATAAGAAAACTAACTACACTCAAATACCATAATTAATGAGATTTTTCACATCATGAAAGATAGCTGCTGAAGATCTTTGGTGCATTATCGAAAGTAATAATAATTTATTGTGCGGTTAAAACTGTTACAATATCAGTGACATTAAAACTGTTATAAGCTATCTAGGTCAATCAGATCACAATATTTGATTCCCAAAAAGGGAGCAACATAACTTTGTCAAAGAAATCAGGAACACTAAAACATATAGTTGTGATAGAGATCATTTATCATGGCAAAACTCGAGAAACCTAATCAATTAAAAAAGAGGATTTGATTGGTCAGTCTATTTTGTTCTGTTTTTTAGGGGCGGCTCCTTCGTTAAGACAAAGGAGACAGCCAGCCAGACATGCACATTTTAATCCTCTCTAACTCAGCAGTATAAAACAGCTGGGTTAGAGAAAGAACAGGCCTCCAGTGCTCTTAGGAGCGCTGAGAGAGCCTGGTGTATTCAATCCTGGCGCTGCTCTCACGCTGGTTACCAGCATGAGACCAATGCCAGGATTGATTAAGGGAACTGACTGGAGCCTCGAGGTGAGCAGAAGAGGACCGGAGCAGAAGGGCGTGTCTTTTTGCAGGCTGCAGCAATGAAGGTATGTTTTTTAATTTTATTTCCACCCATTTACCCCCTCCCACCTCTCTGAGCTGCCAGCTGCCACTGCTGTTTTATTAGGGTCGAGCGCAAATCGCTCTGTCCCTGGTGTAATCTCTCTATGGGCTTTTACCCACACCCATCAGTTTGGTTGGCTTCTGGGTTTGCCTTTTAAAATTCACTTCATTTCATTAGTGAACGACGTGCATAAGTCATGCCTTTTCTGGTGTTTAGCCCTCCTCCAGCGCACCGGTCAACTAATGAAAACATACAAGGCTCCATGTTTTCCGTATGGTTTGTGGACTACTTTTTCAATTTATTTCGCAGTAAGCAAGATTCTAGGTCGAATTCAAAGGAAAGGGACACGTTTGTTTCTTTAAAGTTCCTTTGAAAATCTGCAGTTAGGAGTTGATTTCCCCAGCCACTTGCGTATTTAAGTTATTTGATGGTAAATGAATCTTGGCATTATTGTCGGATTTACTTGTTAAATCACTTTTTCATTAGAACCAAAAGAACAATTTTTTAACCTTGTTTTGCAACATCTACGCAAGCAACTGGAGTCGCTGTTTAATCAAACAGAATTCCAGGCGTTACTGTCCCTGAGAAAATGATAAAGCAAAAATGTGTTTTAATAAATCACATTTAATTGCGTCAAGCCAAGTTGTTTGAGGTGATTGGAATATTTCACAGCCATGTTTAACGCCGGCATAGATTTCATTTTGATTACGTTGAACACTAGCTTTATTGATTGACAGGGCAAGTTATTGCACAACTTTGGGTGAAATGTACAGTGCCAGACCCCAACATGGTGTGCCTTGTATCTCTTGGAGTACTGTTGAAGTATGAAACTACCGAAATTCTAAAATTGGTTGAGGTTGCACACACCATGTTTCCTAGCTGTAAAATATATGGTAAGAGCCTATATGATTACTTTGAATATTAGTATTTACCGTCTAGTTATGACAGATTTGCAACATTACAGGATTGAAAATGAATAGAGCCATAGTGGGTGGTGCCTGAATGAGAGGGAGGCACTGTTCTATCATTTTTGTCTACATCAGCACTAAGAGCACGGTTTGTGTCTTCTTTTTGGGACGGGGCTACCTATTTGATTAAGTGCATAGAGGAAACAGCTCCAGTTGCCTTAGTTTCTTTGCACTTTTTTTCAGCAAGTATGATGTGTGGCCTTCCAGATGCAGAATTATGCAAAGCGCCTTGTTGATTGTGCTTAGTTCCTCATCTGCTACCTTTGCTACTTTTAGACATGAACCTCTAGAAATCCCTGCACCTGCGGCATTCCTGTTAGTGCTTGGCAATGAGGGTGCAGAGTAAGATTTCTGAGTTGGTTTAGTGATGACAATGCCCCAATCCTCAAAGGTCTTTCTACAATCTAATTTCATCCTTCTAATTAGATGGTCGTGGGGCAAATTTGCCCTGTTTATACAGTATAATTTATTATGTGCTAGATTCAGGGGAGAAGGAAAAGGGGGATCAAATGTCCCCTCAATGGGTCGTTGCAGTTCCCTTTGGAGTCATAATTAGCACAATAGTGCAAAATCTATGTGGAGACTTGTTTCATACCTTTATTTTGAGAGTTGTTCTTAGATGGGTGTTCCTACAGTATCTTTCTGTATTGTGTCTGCATTTGACCTGGCTTGCGTGGATTTAGGTTTGGCTAAAGTGACATTATCTGTTATTGACAGTTAATGGCTGCCTTAATCCAACATCATTCTAAAATCATAATTAATAGAACTGAATATAAGCTGCAGAGCTGTTGACTGGTTCCAGTGATTCAAGGTACTGTGACTTTTACAACAGCTGGGTCTCTGGAAATTGCTGACTAGCATTGCTGAATGTTGCAGATACACCTACTGAGCCATATTGAAAACAAATTGGAGAACAGTTAAAGTTAATTGGTGTTCCTGATGATTATTTTGTGGAGAGCTTACATTTACAGGTGTGTTGATCACTTAGTACAAGACCTGATTGATTTATTTTTTTCTGCTGGAGGTGGTTCCCATGATGGGCGTCTTGCTTGCACAGAGGGATTCACATCTTGCTGCTGTTTCAGTAATATGATTCTGGTTGTGCTGTATCTCATTTACAGGGCAGTCATTAACCTTCTTCAGTGATGTCTGTTATATTTCTTGAGGTGGCAGCGTTGACTTGATTTTTACAGTGAAGCAACTGCTTTTACGTTTTTCATTTTTTCCAATTTTTCTTGACCAAGGCTGACTTAAACTTAGCTTGACCAATGGAATAATAAGTGTCCAGCTTAGTACCCTGGTCTTCCAAGATTAGTGTAACTTAAGGCTATTTGAGTTTATTGGGCAGTACTTGTATCTACGACATCCTGCTTAGTATATCAGTCCGTGAGTTTCTTAATATACCTTGGTGTTAATTGGGCTGGTTAAACAGTTGTTGGCTCCATGATCAGGCTAGATTGCTTTGACGTTTTGGTAGATGTTTTGAATTCCTCTTCTTGATTAAAACATTTAAATTTAGGGTTAATTCCATGCTTATGTGGTCTGATTTTGTAGAAAGCTGCTTTTGAATTTTAATGCATTCTTTAATCACTTTGAATTACTGCACAATTGTTTACAGTTTGTGATGATCTTCAGACCTTCAATTTTTGATTTGGAGAAGTATGATCCCTGTATACCAGGACCTTTGCCTTTGGACAACAGTGTTGGCATTACTAGTTTCATCATACTGGTTGCTTATCTCCATTCATGGTTAATGATTGCATAATATTTGCCCCTATAATTATGTTGTCCTAAATGAATAAACGAGCAATCCGGCGACTGCTGTTTGACCCAAGTCTCCATATTGTAAGTTCCTAACTGCAGTGTTTTCAAGTTAGTGTCTACTTTTACTATTGCAGTTGTCATTGTTTAAACTACTTCAACTTGTACTTCCATTGTATGTGATCGTTGTGACAAAGCTGCTGTAATGGTTTCAGTTGACGTGTTCATATCCTGCTAGTATGCAATTTGGTCACTAGCTGGTAGTGAGCTTTCTTTCTTCCCTGTATTTGAACTCTGAGGAGTGCATCTCTACATATTGATGTGGGTTATAGGCTTGATGTTGGCTGAACATTAGTAATTCTCAATCATCCATCCAATGGCTTCTTGGGTATTCCTGACCCTTTGATCAGAAACAGGTGGCAAAGGAGAGAAGTAATTTATATGTTGAATATGTGTGGTGACTGGCCTTCTCTCTGGTCTAAGATAAATATGCTGGTTAGTAGAAGGGCAGTCAGAACTAGCTGACCCCAATTTTCCAGGGCTTTGCTGCCATCAAAATCAGGGTGATTTTTAATATTCCTATTATTTACACTTGTGCTGTAGGTTACATCTGTGATGAGTTTTGTTCAAATAGCTGTTTCAGTGACTGTTTAAAGATAGACAGGTTAAGGCCCTGTATTTAATCCTAGTTAAACTGAAGCTCTCCACTTTATATCTTGCCCAGACAGACCAGCAGGATCTAAAGGAGTTTGACGTGTTTGCCATCTTATTTATTCTAATTCTCTTAGTTGCTTGGTTACTAGGGTTCCTCATTCTTCTACTTGAGGATTTCTTGGTTTTGACTATCAATAATTTAAATGAAATCCCACATCTTTGCTGCAGGTGTTTCTCGTTATACTTTTAGTTAAAGGAGGTTATTCAAAAGTTAGGTTTACTCCTTCTCATGTTTTTATATGCAACTTATCGCTTTGCCTACAGTTGTTTCTGCCTTTGTGCAGAACTCCCTGCCCGTCATACATTCACCGCATGTAGGGATTGCCTCATTTCTCCAGTGGTGTGCTGTGTCTTTTATCGCTTCAAGACTTGCGTGAATACCATTTTGCAGTCCCTGAATTCTTCAGATTAAGTGCAAAGGTTATAATACCTTAATATCCACATAGATGCTTGAAATGTATTTAAATACAGCGTTTGTGCACACATTTTCTTAATGATCTTCATGAGTATAGTAATACTTATAATTTTAATAGCCTTTTTTTCAGTTAATATTTTCATTAACCTTGCAATTGCGTCTTTGAGAAAAGGGGCTGAATTTGGAACGGGTATATTGGTGTTATGAAATAAAAAAGTGACATTTTATATCATGGTGAATATTGGACCCAAGCTTTTCTGTTATTGGCTTTCACAAGAAATCGGATGGGACATTAAATATTTTGCATGTGCGGCTCATTATGGCAGAAACATCAAAGTGATGGAGGAATGCTTTAATTTTTCTCAGCCAGTGGCAATGGCTGTTGGCCGCATTCCAGACCAATGTTTTCACCCACTCTGCCATTCTAGACAGAGACCTGCCTTAAGCAAATCATTCTTCATCCTGATCCAGTTGGAACAGTTCAGCCAGAGCTTCGAACCAGGCCCCCTTCAGATGGGAAATCAAGCAACCTTAGACCAATTTCAACCTACTTGGATCTCATCATTGAGGTACAGTTGAGCCTTATGGCATAGTAAGCACAGGTCCCACATCTCGGCATACCCTTTGTACTTAGGGTGCCAATTGCAAATACACATTGTGAAGATAGGAATACTTGAATTAATCTTGGCCACTGGTAATCGCTCTGAGCCATATTCCAGAACACCTTTTTCACCCACTGTGCCAGAGATCCCATTATGCAAACTTGTCTTGGTCCTATTCCAGTAGAGACAGTCCAACCAGAACGGCCAGACCAGTTCCCCTCCAGATGGAATCCAAGCAACCCCAAACGAGTTTCGTCATAACCTAGGTCTCATCAGTGAGCTATAGCATGACCTGCGCCTGGGCATATTTGTTGAATTTAGAATGTCTCCTATGGACGGGTTGCTGCCCTAGCAATTGCCAGTGGCTGAGATTAATTCTAGCATTCCATCCATCATCTTGTTGTTGTTACAACTTATTATGTTGGCATATTCTTTAAAAGTCGCAGATGTTTGTCCTAATACTAAGAGTAGTGCTTGTATCTGGAGGCTTTTACGCACCACTAGTAGGTTTTTCAAAATCTTACTCTCTAGCCCATTGAGGAAAGTGTAATTCCTATACGATATAGATTCAGTGCTGTTTAGTAACATCAGCAGTATCTTGACATTTTAAATCGCCATTACATATCTAAGAGGTCTTTTTTCCCTGGGGGCGTGGCCTGTAGCCGATGAAGCCTCATGCCCAAGCGCGACGCTCCTGGGACCATAAGCGGGGCCCACCTAATCTTGAAGAAATAGCGACTCAGAGCGGGACCCTGGGACGGTGCCTCCTGCTTCCGAAGGCTCAGAGCTTGAACGGGAGCCCTCACAAAGTGAATCGAGCGGCAGCAGGGGGAGATCCGGAGATCGCGGCCGAACAAAAATCAGAAGAGGTAAGAGGGGAAGGGGAGGCCCGTATGAAAGCGAGAATGAGGGCGAAGTGCCCAAGTGCCCCGTCTGGATGGAACGGCAGGAGCCGTTTATTGGGCTGCATCCTGCTGCTGCGGAACGACAGAGTGCTGGAAATCGCCAGGATTGCCCACTCCCTGTTGAGCACAGAGGCTGTGACTAATTGATCTAATGCGACGTCAGAGCATAACTCAATGTAATGTGAAACGTACACTAAAAGAGCCCCAGACCAGAAACAAGTAAACCGCAGGAGTGGGGGGAAAATAGATAATGCTGGTGACAACTATAAGAATGAATAGTCACAAGTTGGAAGGAAAGCATTCACCAAAATAAGACAGGAAAACCCCCAGGAAACACCCCTCCTCTTCCCCCCATATATTTATAACAGTATCAACAAAAAAAAGTCTAGGGGCGGAACGGGACAATAAGTAATACAAGGGGGAATGAAGGATCAGTATAAATTATGAAATAATTTAGGACTAGGTTATTATCTAAAGCTATAATAAGTATTACCATGTTACACCGGGGAGGAAAATGGACAGATAAAATTGAATAACAACCCTGTGGGTAGCTAATATAATTTGACTGGGCCCCGTGGACGGCCCGGAGCGTAGGCTCTTGGCTTCTGGCACGCCACCCACCTATGGGATGCTAGTTAAAGTTTTAATAGTTTGGACGGGCATAGTTGTGGTTACCGGTCCTGGGGTGAGGGAGTTGGGAGTTTGGGTTACTAATTTTGTATGTTTGATAAATCATGCACCCACCGTCATAATCTCACCCAGCTTTCACACTAAAGAAACTCTATTGAGGTGTAAACCTAAACATCCTGGAGAGGGTACACATCATAATTACTCTATGCTAGAAACTCATGAATATCTCCTTGAAGTATAAAATTGCAACTTGGAATGTCAGGGGCTTAAATAACATGTCTAAAAGGTGTATAACCAGCTTAAGCGCAGAGGAATACACATAGCTCTAATACAAGAAACCCACCTCATAGAGCATGAAGTCAGAGCCCTTTCAAAGCGATGGAGAGGCCAAGTATTTGCTACTACTTACTTGGCATTTGCCGGGGGAGTGCTGTTATGGATTCGATCAGGAGTCCCCCTCCAAAAACTGCATGAGATCATAAAGAAGGGAGATATGTCTTTGTAGTGGGGAAACTAGAAGGAAAGGACATAAAAATAGGTAGTATATATGCACCAAATCAAGAACAGGGAACTTTCCTTAACAGACTATCGCTGGAATTAGGACCATGTCTAATAGGACCCAACATAATAGGAGGAGACTTTTACTGTATAGCAAATATTACTCTAGACAGGTCTCATCCTCCCCTGCTACACTCTCAGGCTACAAAAACTGCTTAATTGTTTGCAGAATGGCAACAACATTGGAAACTGAGAGATAGCTGGAGACAGCTCCACCCGCATATTCGAGATTACTCATTTTACTCCTCATTACACGACTTACATGTCCGACTTGACACCTTCCTAGCATCCCCTGAAATACAAAGTGAAGTAATAACAGCTGAATACTTATGTCGTACAATATCTGATCACAAACCTCTACTTATTTCGCTGACCTGGGGTAAAGATAGACCGAGTATTCCAACATGGTGTCTCAGAGCAGAAATGCTAGAAGATGAATCTTTTAAACACCTACTGCAAACGACAAAGTTGTGAGTTTTTTACAATCAACTCGGGGACAGCGTATTCCAGAGCACTTGAATGGGAGACGTTCAAAGCAGTAATCAGAGGAACCTGTATTAATGAGAACATAGGGGTCCGACGGTCACTGGAAGTGGGAATCCGGGGGCTTGAGGATTCTCTTAGAGATATTGAACGCAGATGACCAAATTGTCCAAGTCTGGTCCCCCTGTTGGTCAAAACTAAAGGGAAAATAGCCGAAGCAAATACAAGGCTGACCCGCTTTGACTATAGGCAATACCTAACTAAGCAACATACAGAGGGAGATAAAGCGGGCGCACTGTTGGCCTGGCTCGCTAACCCACCAAAACAACAAACAGTCATAGTAGAAATAGAAGACACCTCAGGTAACTGTATCTATGGTCAGAAAGAAATAAATATAAGGTTTACTAGCTACTACTCCAAATTATACGTATTACCTACCGAAACTCTTAATACCTCCCAGATACAGGAATTAGAAGAACTTGCTCTCCCTCAATTGAGGAACGAGGACAGTCTGGCCCTAGCCGAACCTATATCGACCGCGGATATCAAGGCCGCAATCCAGAGTATGGCAAGAGGCAAGGTCCCAGGTGCTGACGGACTTCCAATGGAGTTCTATTGAATGTACCAGGAACAATTAGCCCCACAATTAAGTGCATTATATTTGGAGGCATGGGACAGGGGATGCCTGCCGCAGTCCACAAATGAAGCTGTCATGATACCATTACTGAAACCAGATAGACCTCCTAATGATGTTCGTTCATACCGACTGTTGTCAATGCTTAACATGGACTATAAAATACTTAGCCGGATATTAGCCACCAGACTATTACCCCATATGTCTTCATTGATCCATCAAGACCAATCCGGCTTTATCCCCCAACGTAGCACAGCACAAAATATTAGACGACTGGTCTCAATTCTTCATGCCATACCCTCGACAATGACGCAGGCAGCGATACTATCAGTAGATATTGAAAAGGCCTTCGATAGCCCTAGATGAGATTATTTAGAGAAGGTCATGTTGAAACTGGGGATGGGAATAGGATTTGTCCGTTGGACACAATTGTTATACACTAACCCAACTGCAAGGGTTCGAACGGGCAGCACTATATCAGATCCGTTTCGAATAGGCAGAGGCACCAGACAGGGCTGTCCCTTGTCACCTCTGCTGTTTGCGGTAGCCGTGGAACCACTGGCACAAATGTCCAGAACAGGGTTATACTTTAGAGGCATACCAGTTAACCATTGGACTCACCATATTGCACTTTATGCAGATGACATGCTGCTTTTCCTCCAGAACATTGAGACTGATCTATCGGGAGCAATGAATATGTTGGAGAGCTTTGGGGGAGCCTCAGGTCTGCGGATCTATTGGCAGAAATCTGCAGTTTTCCCATTGATAGAAGGCTCCCCGAAGATCAGTGATACAAGAGGACTGCCCTGGACGCCTAATACATTTAAATATCTGGGGGTGAACATATACCACAAAATAGAGGACTTAATAGAGGGGAACATACACAGAGCACTAAGGGCGACGAGATCCAACATGCGATTTTGGGAAACATTACCTCTGACAGTGTCGGGAAGAGTTGCATTACTAAAAATGATAGTACTGCCCTGAATGCTGTATTATTTTTCTACACTCCCTCTATCAATCCCAAGATCAGTGTTTAAGGATATAGAATCAATGATTACGAGCTTTATTTGGGGAGCGGGCAGACATAGAATTGCATTGCATACCCTCCAAAGACCCACCGCAGAAGGAGGGTTAGCTGCCCCAGACTTGGAAATATACTACTGGGCAGGACAGTTACAATGGCTTGCAAGAGTAATCAGTGAACTGCCAGTAGCACACGAATTGCAAGCCCCCTTACGTTGTTCATTAGAGGAGATATTAAACATCTTGCTGAACCCTAGGAAGAAAAAACAGCAATTGCCCCTGGAGTGGGAGTCGATAAGAACTTGCTGGGAGAAATATCTGAGGCGTACACGCACAAAGATCCCATATGTGCCAGAAGTACCAATAATTTGCCTGAAGCACGTAGCAGGGAGCCCAGTACTAATAGGAATTAATAAACTAGCAGCAAATAACATATCAGGATTGGGAGACTTGTTCAGCAACGGGAAATTAAGCAAGAACAGTTTGACGTCCCGTCAGAAATGTTTATTACCTATAACGCAATCACTAGAATTACACAAAGGACATGGAGAGCAGGCACTCAAGAATCTCCTGTACATGAAGGTTGCAGACTTATTTGTTCAATGGGGGAGCAAAGAGAGGTAATTTTAGCAATCTACCAGGCATAACATAAAAGTACATACACACCTTTGAACAAGCTTAGACTTAAATCGCGGACAGAATTGGGAACCATCATAGACGAACAGCAGTGGATTAGGATTACCTTCCACGTATAACCAGTAGCCAGGAATGCTTGATTTAAATTAATTAACCTCTATATATATATATTATAAAGCCTACTTAACTCCACAAATGATAGCAAAAATGTTCAATACAAGTGGAGGAAGCTGCCCCAGATGTGCAGAACCAGCAGCAGGACTAGAGCACGTGCTATGGAGCTGCTCACGAGTAAGATCATATTGGGAAGAAATACTTATGAAAATATCCTCAAGCACGGAAAGAACACTGACACCTTCCCCTCTGATGGCACTATTGGGAGACTTCCCTCGCCCCTCAGCCTACAAAACATCTTATAAATGTATTGATCTTCGACTTATCCTGGCCAAAAGGGAAATTACATCCCATTGGAAAGATGCAGGGGGCCCTCAAATAAATAGATGGCATGACGCGCTATTAAAATGAGCAGAAGTTGATGGAACGGTGCTACTACAAGAAGCTATGCAGGGTAAGAAGTCAAGAGATATAGCAAAACAATGGGACACAATATTAGAGAGCTTAAAGCACCCAGACAACCCAACACCCGAAGACACAAATACTACATCAGAATCCGATACGGAAGACACCTCTATTACTTAGTCATATAACAGATAGTATATGTGAAAGTTTGGTCTACCATATGGGGGAAAACTTGACGAATGGAAATAAATAGTTGGAACAGAAGTGCATGGAGGGGGGTGGGTGGTGTGTTAAGGGAGAATTGACTGAGTGTCGACTCTGTGCCATTTATTGATATGTTGTAAAAATTAATAAAAGATATTTAAAAAAAAATAAGGGGTCTTTTTCCCATAAGGAGGCCTTAGCTGCTAAATAATGTGTGTGTGTGTGTGTGTGTGTGACAGATAACTCAGATTTTATGAAACTGTGAATTCAATATATTATATCAATCTAGGTACTAGGGATAATTACAGAGCTTCCTTTACCACTTTCTAAAATCCATAACTTTAGCATTACCAATATTTATTTTCATAAAGCAAGACTTACATAGGACTGTTAAGTATTTTTGTAATTCCAGCTGTAGTAAATTGAGGATTATCACATCATCTGGATTATATTAGAATGGCTCTAAGGAGTTTGGTAAGAAATTTGAGTACCTGATTGAGTACTCTTGGGAGGTTTTGTGAATAAAGGGAAAATCGAAGGGGTGCCAAAACACATCCTTGTTTCAACTATTTGCATTGGGAATGTTCCCTGTGAGACCTTGCAATGATCCTAAGAGCACTGTTGCCCAGTTATCTAAGTGCAAAGCAGTGCAAATTCACAAGAGATTCAGGGCAATATCAAGAGCAGTAAGTTGATGCTACAGAGAAGGTGTGGCTGCTAGCTGGGTTCTGTGGGTGGATTCTACTGTACCAGGCATTCTGTATCATGTGAAGCGACTGTGAATAAGAGGTAGGATGTTTGGAGGCTACAGGCCCTTTTCATGAATAAGGCTGCATAATTTAAAATTCAATCCAACGTTGCTAGAATATTCATGTGTGAACCCTCACTACGGAGGGCCTACATTATCAATTGCTGTTGAAAAACGTATAAATGTGGTGTAGACTTTCTGTCCTTTTATTAGTTCACATTTTTCAGCTAATAGCTCCAGTGCTCTAGCATGGAAGCATTTTGGAGGAAGCCAGTTTGTTCCATGGGAAGGATATCCTTTTCCACTACCCAGGTTTCCAATTTTTTGATGCTGAGACACTCCGTCAAACTTTTTTAGGCGTACGAACCCCCTCCTGACAAACATTTCTAGAACTGGTACTCATCTGCACCAACCATAAACGTCCCCAGTTCCCACTCAAATCATTTTTATGGTGGGGAAATAATATTAAACAGTGCTTAGCAAATAGAAGATTAGTGGGCGACAGTGTTCCGGTGCCAGTGGCTTACCACAAAGTTCAAACAAAAGAGTCTCCAAAAAGAACTGCCAAAAAATGCACAATGTTACTTTATTTTTCACAAACAAAACATCATTTGACAAAACTTATTTGGATGATAACACCTTGCTTAACTAATGTGATGGATGTGCCTGTTTTTCGCCAAAGAGTGGTCAGTCTGTGGTGCACCTCATTAGTTCCAGTTTAACACCCAAATATAAAAATAAGCAACACAAATAAGCAACAAATAACCTTTGCAAAGGGCCTTCTACAGCCCAGCAACACGTGCAACTGTTTTTAGTAGCTTTTGAACCATTTAAGCTATAAACAACATTTTTGTGTTTAAATCATCAGATTTATGTGTCAGGTGATGATTTATGTGGCAAATATATAATTATGCGAAAATCGCCTTAGCCGCACAGTCACATAATTCAAGTGGTCCTGGTTTAAATGGCTGTAATGCATGGGCTGCATCTTTAGTGAATGGCATCCAGGGAGAACCGTTCTGTATTCCATGGGATGCTGACAGCTTGGCTTTTGAAGCTGGACGGAATTGGAGGTTGCTAAAGGTCATTCATCATAATTAAAACCTACCATTTATAATAATTAATGATGAACTGTTACGTAACGTCCGAGTAGGATGGTTACTTTAATTCCAGGGGAGGAAGTGGTCCCTTAATCTTATTTCACACTGTTTTCCTAAAACGGTTTTTATGTTTAACATCATGAAAACAGACTCTTGTATTTTAGCAAAAACTGACTCCTGGTTATATTAATTTGGTGCTGTTGTTGAATTCAGTTTTTAGATCTTTCGTTAGACAGCTACATATAAAATAACGGGCAGCTCAAATGAAAAATGTATATAAAAAAAAGTTAGTGAGAAATGCACTACAGTACATTATGGAACCTCTATTAGTCAATACACTGCAGAGGTCTGTGTGTAACTAGAGAGCCACAGAATCAAATCTTGGTTGGTGCAGTGGAGTAAAATCATTTGTGCGAGGTCGCACACAGCCTGTGACAAAAAGCCCTGTGAATATGTAAGTCATTACTTTATACTTGCATTAGACACAGTATAAGAAGACTGCTACAAAATGCAAAAATTTTCACAATAAAATGGTGCCTCCAAAATACAGATTTTAGTAATACCCAGACTATATTTAACTGTCCCTTCAACACCTCCTCAGCGGTAGTAAGTGTATGTAGATAATTAAAATCATACATTTCACAGCTCAATTGTCAACTCTTTGCACTACCACTCAAAAAGAGAACATCTTTGCCGTCACAAAGCCTCCAGTGATTCGATCAATTAAAGCCACTACACGCTCCCAAGCATCCTTTACATTTGCAGATTAACTCTGTAGCGCACATTTGCATTTCTTTCAGGCAAGCAGGGGCCCTGGCTGGGCTTCAGTTTCACAGCACAAGGCCCTCCCTGAGTGACACTCCAGGGGAAGCATTTTAACTATCGGATTTAATAACCCTGAATGGTTGTCTTTTTCCAAAACGAAGAACAGACATTTTGGATTTCAGGCAGAAGTGAGGCTGGGGAATGCACTTCCCCTCCCCTTCCCATGATTCCACTGGCCCCCTAGGGGTCACTTCCCACAGATTGAAGACCTCTGTCATAGAATGCCACACTATCTTACTGTATGAAGCCCAGCAGAGCAATCTGCTGATAATTCTAATGTTCTAAATTAGACCCTTTTTTTTACGAATTGGTAAAATGATTGTGCCCTTCCAGTATTCGGTAATCTTACTTAGAAGATAAACTGAGAAAAGTTTCCCCTAATATTTGGGATTAAATGCAAAACTACGATTGGCAATCTGTCTGGTCCTTTTGCTTTTGAAGATGTTGTTTGCTTTATACTTTTTGCAGTTGTTCAGGTCGAAGGAGGAGAGATGGAACTAAAAGTAAGGGAAGGGCATGCTATTATTACGTGATCTTCATTGGGCACCAACTGGGGTTCACTATAAATGTGCCGAAGTCACACCTGACTCCCTCTCAGACACTCCCTTTCATCGGAGCTGTTCTGTACACAGTGCAGTTTCAGGCTTATCCTCCCAAAAAGTGAGTCCAAGACATTCAGGCTATGATTCTGATCTTTCAGCCTCAGTCTTGGGTTTCTTTGAGACTGACTCTGAGGCTGCTGGGCCTTATGGCCTCCTGCATCCTGCTAGTAACACATGTCAGGTGGCATATGCGGGCTCTGCAGTGGGACCTGAAGTTCCAGTGGGTGCAGCATCAGGGAAATCTCTCCGACATGGTCCAGATCTCAGAGGGGACTGCTAAAGACCTGCAGTGGTGGCTTTTGAATCCCGGTATGTCAACGGCTGATCCCTCTCCCTCCCCCAACCAGATCTCTCTATAGTGACAGATGCGTCACTTCTGGGGTGGGGCGGCCACATGGGAGAGGCGGAGATCAGAGGCCTATAGTCTCCGGCGGAGTCGGGACTCCACATAAATATGCTGGACCTCCGGGCGATCAGGCTTGCGTTGAAAGCATTCCTTCCCTCTCTCAAAGGGAAAGTGGTGCAGGTGTTCACAGACAACACTACGGCCATGTGGTACTCCAACAAACAAAGCAGGGTAGGGTCCTGGACCCTTTGTCAGAAGGCACTAAGCCTCTGGACATAGCTGGAACATCAGGGCATTACCCTGATGGTTCAACATCTGGCGGGCTCTCTCAACGCAAAAACAACAAGTGATGGACGGAATGCTGAACATTGTCAAACACTCACCCCCAGTCATAGATCTTGGTTTAATCCATCGTTCTTTTGCTCACCATGCCACCCCAGTTTGGACCCAGCCATATGCAAATCAGTCTTGACCCTGTTCCTCATGGGAACAGTCCAGACCGAACTGCCAGCCAGGTCCTCACTGGACCGGAAACAAGCATCCTGGGACCGGTTTCGGGGTTTCACCCCTCATCAGCCAGGCTAGCTTGAATCCAGTGGCATGGGCTCTCTCAACGCCAGAGCAGACGAACTCAGCTGCCGATGCACTGTCGATCAGGAATGGCGTCTCCATCCGGAGGTGGTTCAAGGTCTCTTTCTCAAGTTGGGAGAGCCTTGGTTAGATCTGTTCGTCTCCGCAGAGAACGTGCAATGTCAGCTATTTTGCGTGTTGGAGTTTCCAAGGTGGCACTCGCTCGGAGACGCTTTTCGTCTCGAGTGGAGCTCCGGCCTCCCTTACGCCTTCCCGCCTATCCCTCTTCTGCCCAGAGTTCTCAAGAAAATCAAGTATGACCGGGCCGAAGTTATCTTGGTGGCTCCGGACTGAGCTCAAAGAGTGTAGTATCCAGAGCTATTGAGCATGTCCATGCATCCTCCACTCAGACTGCCTATTCGTGCGTATCTTCTGTCGCAGCAGCAGGGGACGGTTCTCCACCCGAACCTGTCCAACCTCTGCCTTCATGCGTGGAGATTGAGCGGCAACAATTGACAGCATTTGCCCTTCCACCCGAAGTCTGTAATGTTGTCTTGGCAGCCAGGCGTCCATCGACTAAAACTGTATACGCCTGTCGTTGGAATACATTTGTGGCATGGTGTACCAACAAATCTGTTGACCCCCTTTCTGCCCCTCTGTCAGAGGTTCTTCTGTTCATTCTTTCTTTAGCCCAGCAGGGCTCGGCCTTGGGCACCCTTAAAGGGTATTTGTCTGCCATTTCCACCTTTCTTAGGCTTCCTAATCAGCCCTCACTCTTTAAATCTCCTATTGTGAGTAGGTTCTTAAAAGGGCTCACCCACTTATTTCCTCCCACTTCCTTCATCATGCCTCAGTGGGATCTTAATCTTATACTTACTTATTTGATGTGTACCCCCTTTGAGCCAATGCATAATTGTCCCCTGCGGCTCCTCACATTCAAAACTGACTTTCTCATCGCTATCACCTCTGCTCGCAGGGTGAGTGAGCTTCAGTCCCTTTCTTCAAAGCCTCCATACTTGTCTGTACACCCTGACAAAGTTGTGTTACGCACTAGAGCTTCCTTCCTTCCTAAGGTAGTTACACCATTTCATGTAGGCCAGTCCATCACTCTACCTACTTTCTACATACCCCCACATCCTTCCTATGAGGAGGAGAGACTGCACCGTCTGGACCCAAAAAGAGCGTTGGCGTTCTACCTCAATCGTACTAAAGATTTCCGGGTGGACGATCAACTCTTTGTTGGCTATGTGGGTGCGAAGAAAGGGAAGGTGGTGCAAAAGCGTACCATCTCTCGATGGGTGCTTCTTTGCATCAAAATGTGCTACTCTGTCTAAAAAGCAACCTCCTGAAGGCTTGCGTGCTCATTCTACCAGAGCAGCTGCTGCTTCCACTGCATTAGCACGCGGAGTTCCTGTCCTGGATATCTGTCAGGCAGCTATGTGGGCATCCCTGCACATGTTTGCTTAACATTACTGCCTGGATAGTCAGGTCCGTGGAGACGGCTACTTTGGTCGTTCGGTCCTGCAGGACTTTCTAGTATGATCTTGGTTCGTAGCCCACCACTGAGGATGGCATTGCTTGGGTATCTATTCTAAGGTAAGGAATCTGCAACTAAAAGTCTCTGTCAGATGTACAAGTTACTTACCTTCGGTAACAAAATATCTGGTAGAGACATATTCTAGTTGCAGAATCCTTACCGCCCACCCATCCTCCCCGCTTGCAAACTGATTTCTAGGGACAGGGATTCCCTCTTTCAGGTCCTTAGCTCTGGTGCTTCAATCTCAGTGTTCTTAGCGGCTCTGCGCTCTGGCTTGAAAAGTCATTAAAAGAAACTGATGTCACTGCATGAGGGTGGCATCTATGTACTACCCCGACTGCCTCACGGCGACTACGATGCCTGCGGAGTCGACCAACGCCACTTACCGACGGGCAAGGGTATTGCTTGAAGAAAAATTTCCAGATCTAGTCTGACACCTGGGGGAAAATTCTAAGGTAAGGAATCTGCAACTAGACTATGTCTCTACCAGATATTTTGTTACCAAAGGTAAGTTACTTGTACGTTAATGTCAAGCATTTTACGTAGTCATCAGCGCCATTCAGTTTGACAGTCTTGTGAACTCAAAAGATGAAAAACTGTAATATCATATTCCATGAAGTTTTAACAATGCAAAGTTGTGACACAAAGATGCTGGAGATATCAACAATACAGAGTTGTGATATAGATAAGCTGGAGAAGCCATCACATGTTTCACGGACACAATCCGCTTCTTCAGGGCTGAAAAGAATATGATGGTACAACTTACTATAAAGCAAAAATTAATAGAACAAAAACATTTGATTCAATTTATAATTAACAAGTTACATATACTGAATAGTGAAACCCAAAGTCAGGTTCTTAAGATCTCCATAAAAGCATATTGCTGGTAACAACCTCGATGACCATCAGAAACCCTGAGAACGAAAAAGAGCATTAAGGTAAGAGAAAATAATTACACGTTGAACGAAAGAAGGCAATTAAAGATTAAAGGTAATTCAAAGATATAGAATTAAGACAAAAGAATAAGGGTATAAGTAAAAATGTCAGAATGCGGGTAACCTATAAAGCTCATGGAGCTGGTGTTCTAAAGAGATGAAACCTACTTCACTAAGTCTTAAGTGACATCATTAACATGTTAAAACTCAAGACGTTTTTCAATGATCGACCAGATAGGCACACTATCATTGAGCTAGGACCTAATATTTCGCCTATGACCCTACAAGATTTATCTGATATTCACATGCTGATGAGTCTAGATGACACCAGACATAGAAGCACTAGTGAAGGAAACTAGTGTTTGACAAACATTTAATCCATGATAGTGGTTTAACTAGAAAGTCCAAAATTTCTTCAATCTTTCTCAAAGAGTGTGATAGATATTTTCATTGATTTGGCTGGTAAAGGTTTTGACCAACTACAAAGACTGACATGTAAAAAGCCCTTACAAATATAGAAACAAAAGCTATGAATGACCTACTTTATAGTTGATTTATCATCATACCCAAACTGATAAAGCTGGAAGAGGAGTTGTTATGGATTTCAAGAACTATGAAATTGAAGCAAATAAACAGTTGAATATCTCCACTGATTATGTCAAATGTTTACACAAATGTATAACATTCAGGTTAAATGCCAAGACATGATGCAGAAATGGTTAGAAGATGATTTTGTTAATCAGGAAGAATTCAGATATCTTGTGGTTAATAATCATACCACACTTATTATTTACTTTCTACCCAAGATTCACAAGAGCGGTACAACCCCATCTTGCTTGACCCATTATATTGGGTGTTCGCACGTGCACAGAAAGAATGTCGAATTACATAGACATTTATCTGGCCCTTATGGTTAAATCACTATCATCTTATATAAGAGACACCAAAAACCTCTTGTGCAAACCGTCTGAAATCCCGTGGGAACTCTCCTGTTTGCTAGTGACCATGGACATAAAGACTTTATACTATAATTTCCCACAGGATGGCATTAAAGCTCTAAGGTATTTCTTTTCGTCCAAATTGACTAGCTACTACAAGCATGTATAGATGATTCCAGAGATTATATAGTTTGTTTTGGAAAAGAATTTCTTTCTATATCAACAATATTCTCTACCCCAATTACCAGACACAGCTCTGGGTGTCAGGTTTGCACCCTCTTAATGGGTTGGCATGAGAGGGAGCATGCCTGGAATGAAAAGCTACATACAGTTTACTATAAAGTACTGGTATGGTTCTGGTTCACAGATGATATCCTTATATTGAATGGGACAGAAGTTGAATTACAGAAATATCATATCTTCTTGAATTCCAAAACTCCAAATTTACAACTGTCTCTGGAGTACAACCAGAATAACCTTTTTAGATTGGAATTGCCTGACCCTACACAGTAGATATTTTCGTAAACCCACCACTTGCAACAGCATTTTACACTTCAGTTCAGGCCATCCTTTTAAATAGAAATCTAGCATCCCTTATGGTGCGCGCCACAAACACAAACACAGCTGCAGCGAACTTGAAAGTTACAATTAAATTGCACAAGAAACTGTGCAAAGGTTTCAACAGCTGGGATATCCCTTACACATTCTGATCATTGCATTTAATTAAGTGAATTGGATTAAAATAACTTATCCAGGTCGACAGATTTATTTTATTACAAACCTTTTTGCAGAAACTCACAAGATATTTAATATTCTATCTAAACATTGGAATGTCCTAAAGGTAGATAGTGAATTAAGTGGGTTATTAGCAGATTGCCCCTCGATTACCTTTAGAAGTGCCAACACTTTGAAGATATCTGTCCTAGTGACCTGGCACGATATAGAGAGGTCAAATTAAAGACTTTGTAACATGTACAATGTTAAAGATGTTCTGGATATATCTGTTGTAAATATGGCAGACAAAACCGTGATGTTTCCCCAACCATAATCAATC
This sequence comes from Pleurodeles waltl, assembly GCF_031143425.1. Lineage (NCBI taxonomy): Eukaryota > Metazoa > Chordata > Amphibia > Caudata > Salamandridae > Pleurodeles > Pleurodeles waltl. Next base: position 241,671,454 of record NC_090445.1, read on the forward strand.
CAAAACGTTCAAGATTAAAACTTTTGTGAACTGTAATACAGGCTATTCTATTTATATGGGTGCATGTATTTACTCATTACAGTATGTTTAATTCAACAATAATACTGCTTAAGGAGACGTGGACAACACGTCAATACCATACAAGACCAGAACACTAAATATCCTATTGTGAGGCATATTAAAGACAAACATCAACACATACAAATTAGCCAAATCTCTTTGACAGGTATTGAACATATACCCAAACACATAGATGAGGTGACAGAGAACTCGAATTGAGGCACAAAGAGAACTGGTGGATCAATAAATTACAAACAGTAAGGTTTGGTTTGAATATTGATCCTGAACTGTTTACCATTCTTTATGTCCTATAAGTATTGGGAATTTGGAATTCAGCTATTCAGAATTTTTGTTCTACTAGATTTTAGAACACTGACATATTTGTGGGTACTTGTGTGTTTTCACAGGCTGAGAAAAGTTGTGGAAGTAGTCCCCCATCAATATGTATAGCCTATGGCTTTCATTCACTTAGGTGTTAACTTCTTGTTCCAGGCATTGTCTCATATACTATGATTTCAGTTGGATGTCTTACAGGCCACTGCTGAGTTTGGATGCAGTACTTAAAAATGTTAGCTCTATCTAATGTTAGTAATCTAACTACATGGGCAGCTGAATGTCAGAATTGATTAAGAACTTATCGACTAATAGGAGTTATGAATTTTCTTGCAACAGTATGATTTCCATTCTGTTTCTAATCTATTGGGCTCAGAAAATCAAACGGTCAGTGTTATGAAAGGATTTCTACTATGGTTACGTTTTTGTTCATATATCTGAACATTTGCTTTTTTATCTTTATGGAACAAGACAACATTTCTTCAAATAACCTGACAATATCTTATAAAAATATCTCATAGGAATATTACAGAAATAATCTTGTCAAGTAATATCCCTTAAATATATTGCATATGCTGGCATTCGATTTTTAGGGACTCCTCTGGTGAGATACAGACTCACTGAAATAGCTAGTTTAATGGTGAACATATATGTTAAATGATATGGATGTACCGAGGTCCAACACTTATGTTATTTCATAATTGCAAAACCTTTATTTGTTTGTCTTTAGACTATATTGCTTTTCCAGTTTTAATATATAACTATATGATTTGGTGGAAGATATCTGAGTTTGAACCATAAAAGGGACCTCTAAACACATGTAAACATTTTTTTATGGGTTTCGACTATGATGATTGTGTTTAAAGTACAAGTTCATACAGTTGATTCAGTTGATGAATCAATGGAATGATAATAGAGCTAGTTTGTAGCATTTTCTGAATGTGCCACCTAATGTAGCACTCTCTTTTTGAGAAAGGACCTTGCGTATTAGTAAATCTCTGGTCTGATATGGTGCCATCCTGTAGGGTAATTGGCAGTGGAATGGCATACATCTAGTACTTTAGTTCACTGCACACCAGGGTTCTAAGCCAATCTTATTTGTGTATCTCAAATCAGATGAGGCTTTATACTGAGGTGAACTGATATCATAGCGATATACACTAGACTTTAAGTCTGTAGCATACAAGAGCTCAAGACCATGGACAGCGTCGTATTATGTCACAACATTTGTTTGAATTTGTTTAATGTTTAATTATCTTAGTACCTTTAAAGTATTATGTATTTGAGGTTGGACTGGAATGGTTAAATATTTGATATATCAGTTTAATTATAGTTTAATTTGAACAAGATTGAACATATTTTAATTTGTAATAGGAACGTCATTTTATGCTCACTGTAATATGATAGACATATCTCATTGTACGTTTGACAATAGGATGTTAGGTGAATTGGTTGCGTAGCGGCATACATCCAATGTTTGATTTTTTAACATACAGGGGTTTGTGACCCAGGTTAATGTTATAGTACGTAACAATACTTACTTTGAATTTGGTTAACTGTCATTTATTTTTGTGCCTTTAAAGTATTTTATTTTTAAGGTAGTGCTGGAGTCTTCAAGTATTTTATGTATATGTTAAATCCTAGTTTAAACTGAGATGATTGTGGAAACACTTCAGTTCGTAACAAGAACGGCATTTCTTGCTCATGGTTATTTGAGAGGCCCATTCAAAAACATTTTAAAAAAATGTTTCAGATAATTAACAGAGAAGGAGTTCCAAGTTGTTGAATGATGATTATGTTAGCTATGTAAACGACTCTAGTGACTGCAGGGCCTTTCATTGTGTTTTTGAGGTTGAAGGAGGAAGCCGTTAGAAGCTGCATATTAGTAGGGCAAAAGGCAGCATAGGTTTAGCTTGCAAGTAAATAACTTTTCTGTAGATGATTAAGTACTTTATGGAAAAGACTTTCCTGATTTAGTGTAAAATTGAACTGACCTCTTCTGCCTTCAAGCACCTACTTGGTGGAAGAAGGGATTGACACTGTTACGAGGGAGATCAAAAGCTAAATTGAGGTAGGATTGGCATCGAAATTAAAACAGAGCAAAAGCCACTCCCATTGTGATTATGGAATATTGGTCATAGTTGCTCCGGGTGACCCAAAACATTAGAAGTTCAGCACAGAAACAGTAGCCCACAGAGACATTTATGTAATTTAGGAGTCTGCTGATGTATCCGCTCAAAAATAGGAAAGTATTTTCTGCTATTTGTGCATGCATTATTTGTTACTACAAAGTTTTAATTAATTTCCTTTCCAAAGGGCAACAGTTGGTGTCATGTTAGTAATAAAACTATGTAGTGTTATCAGAGGTCATGTGATAATTTATATGCTACAGCATGTTTGACTTCATTGCTGAAATTGTTAGGTACATATAGCTCTATCTTGCACTCTGAAGGTGATTATAAATTGTGTGAGAAGCTCCAGTAACATACTTGACAAAGGCTCTCATTAAAATTCTAATTCAAATAGGAACTTTTTTTGACAATCCTGTTTTACAGTTTTTATACCTTTCTGTTTATAGTGGAAAACTTTTTTTTTCTCCAATTTTTATAATGAACATGTATTCTGATATTATATGGAAAACAGGTGCAGCTCCTTATCGCTGTTAATGCATTTGCTTACTTTTCTCCATTTTACAGGCAGACATGGAATTCCAAAATATTCACTACTGGAACTACCTCACCATTGTATTTCTTGAAAACAGAGAAGCATAATAGAGGTTACCTCGGATTTACCCCACTAAATTATCTGACCCATAGTTTTCTTTTCACACTTTGAAAATTAAACAGAGGCAATTGTGTTGAATAACTCATATGTACACTCAGCAGAACTGTCCATAATTTCGCACAAGATCAAGATGCACATGACTTTGAATGTTACACAAACTGTCTATTTTTATGAAAGACATGCAAAGTAAGCTGAGAGTTGTTGACAGATCATATAATCTGTGAAAAGGCTAGATAAACAAATGGTATAGCTAAGTTAATTATCATAATGAAGGATACTGGCACTCTATGTGAGACAAAAGTGAGTACAACAAGCCCACTTTAAGAGTAGGATTGAGAGTTACGTAAAAGTGGTTTGCTGATAGCTCTCTTACAAGCCACCAAAGCGCTTTCTTGTGAGACTTTGACCCTCATTATGACCTTGGCAGTATTAAGACTGCCAGGGTGACAGTGGCAGTCGGACCGCAGCCAATGCAGCGGTCCATCTGCCACATTACGACCGGAGAAGTAGTGCTGTGGTAGGACCCCCAGCACTGCCATTTTTCCTCCACAGGACGGTGTGGCGGTGCTGATGGTCCTAATCCGCCAGGACAGCATTGCAGGCAGTGAACATCACAACAGGTGCCGGTGCACCCTACGCACTGCAGCATTGCTGCCGTCTCAATTACGAGCTGGAGACAGTGCTGTAGGCCGTTTCCTGCTGGGTCAGCGGGTGGAAACTCTGTTTCATGATAATGTGCAGCGTGGTAGATACAACTTTCTGACTGAAGACAAACACTCTTGGAGGTTCAAAGTATTCAAATCATGTGTAAAGTGAAAGTCACTGGTTATATAATAAGTGTTAAAGCTCTCCCATTGTGCACAGACAACAGCTTTATATACAGGTGAAGGGCAAACCCTTTGCTCTCTCCAACCCTCTGATAGGTCTTTTTCTATTTCCAGGCTACATGGAGCAGAAACTGCAACCCAATTAGGCAATACAACAAACCTGCAAAAGTTACAGGAGTTTATTCCTAGAGTTTCATAATTGTAGCTGTTTTGTCCTGTATTTGAGAGACATTGGTGCTTTGATACCAGTCATCTAGGTGTATGTGTTCCAGCGGTCTCTGTGTTTTTGTCAGATTTATTGCTTCAGGTTGGGGAGGGTGAGTGTATTTGGAAACTTACTGTTTTTTTTTCACCAGGCATAGCTGAGGATTGACCTTGTGAATTTTACAATATGTCAAAAAACAAGAGTACAGTTCTTTAAGCAACTGTTTCGGCAGGGGTACATAGTGTGAATTTGCTGTTACAGCAGTTGACACTCAGAATACTCATACAAACTACAGTGGAAATAGAAAATGACGAACATGGAAAAGAGTGATAGCTGGCTTGTTTATAGGGTACCTTCACATATTCCCTTTAAAATTGTTGAAGTAAATTTTGTAATTTGATACACATTTGGGAGAATGCACAATTAAAGATTTTGTCTGTAAGAGTGCCTGCACTCTACTTAAATGCTGGAGCTCTGTAGACAGGCTCCGGTAAAGGAAAGAGGTGTGATGTACTATGATTAACCCTCACGTAAAACCCCACAAATGACAGCGAACAGCAAATTCTTTTTGTCTTCCCACAGCAAATAAATTGGCATGATCAACAATATGAAAGCCGCAAAATTATGCTAGACAAGGTGGTTGTGTGGTTGTGTACCAATTGGAGTGCAGCTGAGGTTATTTTGGCCAGTGAGATTAGTGCTGTTGCCGTTATTCTTGATCTTCCTTTGATTTTATAGGCACAATGAACTTGCTTTGGATCTTATATTGCTGCCGTACTCAAGAGCCAATAGCATTTTTCATCTCTTTTCAGGTCTACCAAATGAAGTGGGATGGATGACATATGTTGGGCTATGAGAAGTGTTCTAGGGATGCCACTTTCTACAGAAAGTGCTGGAATCCTACATATCCCCAATAATAGGTCAGTTGGCAGGGATCACATCTAGGCCGGGCATAAGTATTGTACATATTAGATGCTCTCTCACTCTCTGGCCCGATCTTGTTTAAAGCATCTTCCTTTGATGGCTAAATTTGCTCTTCTCTCAGGTTTCTCTTTTGTGTGGTACTTCAGATGATTTCAAACCATTTTTTTTAAGTACCAGTTCAGAAAGTATGCAGTGTCTGATTCATATGTTAACTCATTGGGCCTCGACCTTTTTTCTACAATATAAATAGTCTGTTTTGGGTCAGTCCTTGTGATTGATTGGATAGCTTTCTTGTGTGTTTAATTGCCCTACTACTTAGTTGAGGGTTTTCCTCCTTTTTTTAGGTCGAGCCCTTGACCCGTTGTAAGTATTGTGGGCTTTTAACCACATCCATCAATTTCACTCATTCGTGGGCTCGCCTTTCAAAAATCCTTTGTTATCATTGATAAATGTTTTACGTTTGTCCCTCCTTGGGGTGGTTTTGTTACCGCCTTGCAGACTGCCCCTGTTACATGCAAGGATGTGGAATTCTTATCGCCCGATACCGGGACATATTGTTTGGGGTCATGGGAAGCAAGTTTCATGTTTATTTTGTCCTTGGGACAAGTAGGCCAAACCCCCTGTAGCACACACTGCCAGTTTGCAGAGAAGGGAACTGTCTGCAGTTGAGGTAATGTGTGGCCATAAGTTAATGCTGTTCGAACTTGTATTTATGGTTCATTAATGAAAAGCCTTCATTATTTGGGTGAGCACTGTTACATAAACATTTTAAGGTAACACTGCACTACTGACAATTGTCCCAGTAAAAGCAAAAGTGTATACACATGTTTGAAAAGTTTAACAATATGAGGCTAAGTATAGTGCTCCCAGAATCCCCTTTGATTAGATGCAAATTTTGCAGAAGCTTGTAAGCAAGAGTGATGAATCTTTGCTTTCAAAATAAAATGTTCAGAAAAAAACTCAAGTAGGAAAAAAAAGTTTTGCTACTAGGAAATTTAGGTGCTATTTCTTTGAAGCGTCATTTAGTCAAATGTGTTGATACATGCTAGTATTTCCAAAAAATATCCCTAATGGAAAATCATGTAGCCTTTTTCAACAAGTTTTTGGGAAGCATGAAAACAAACAAGCACTGGCAAAGCCAATAGATTCAACATTTTTTAAGAGTCTTTTGGTTTTGCAGATGTTTGTGTTGTTTTGACTTGGCTTTTGTAACACTTTATTGTTGTGAGAGTTGCCAAGCCCTCACCATTGTAACAAACACTGGTTAAAAAAAAAAAGTTTTTTGCCTCAAAAAGCACACATTGCCACCAGTGGCATTACAAAGGCCCCGCAGCCCCCCTCCAGGGGAGCTCCTCAGCACAGCATCTGCTGTGAGTGAGTCTCGAGGGAGGCCTCCATGCTCTTTGCAGAGAAGCCCCCTTCAGTTTTGTTACACCACTGATTGCCACAGTAGTTCCTTTCACTGAACAAAGCTACTTTGTGTGCCAATATGGTCCTTGTGGAACAGCAGAATGAGATCGCTCGAAGTAACGCCAGTCGATAGAGAAATAGAAGTTTAATATCAACAAAATGTCTTTGTTAATGCCAGACCTAATTAGGGACCCAATTTCTGAAAAAAGTCACAAAGGTGCACCCAGGGTATATGTTTTTGAATTGGTGGCTTTTATGAATTCTCAAAGGTTTACAGAAGAAGACCAAGAAATCGTAGTCCTGGAAATAATATTGACAGATTAGGCCCCCAGCTTTCATTAATAACTCAGTTGGGGTCCATGTATTCCAATAATGATTCAGTGGGGGAATCTAGGGTTTCAGTAATGATAAGGTGGGGGTCCATAGAAGTCAAAAGGTTGAGAGCCACTGCTCTAAGCATTTTCTTCTGCTTTGTTGACCGGTATGATATCCTTGGACGTGCATCACTTTCCTTGCTCTCTTCAAAATCCCCACCACAAGTTCTTTTACATTTATGTATTAATTATTTTTATTTTTCCTTTCTTTTTGCAAGGGCCTGGCACCTACACACTGCTGCTGGCTTTCTTGCTTTTGGGCATTTGCTTCCTTCTCATGATTCCAGGTGCTGTCAACCAGTATTGTAAATGATAGCAGAAGACATGATTTTTTTCATGCAAAGCTCATCTTACTTACTCTTGTTATTGTGTATGATGGGTGCTCAAGGTAATTTGCTGCAGTTGAGGGCGTTGTTTTGCTTGTCCTTTTGATTTGTTAGTTTAAATAGAGTGCGAAAGGTGGAAAGCTGTGGAAGCCAAAGTCTCGTAGACGTTGGCAAGAGCCTTGCCTTGTGTGTACAAAGAACTTCCAGATGATCCCTACCATTTTTTTCCATGCTGTAGCACTGTAAAGTTAGTAACTTATAGGAAGGAGGTCGGGTCTTTGAAAAGGCGCACCTATAAGTGCAGCAGAAGAATGTGAATAAATAGAGGGCTATTGTAATGCTGTTCACTTAATGGTAGACAAATTACTCCTAATAGAGGAACAAAAACATGAAGTATTTAACCCCTACGGTGCCTTGGATGAGGTGATCTCGTCCAAGGCACCGGTTCCCGGGTGCCTTGGACGAGATCACCTCGTCCTGCACCCGGGAACCGGGGGGAGTGCTAGCGCTCCCCCCCCCATGGGTCCCCCACCCACACCCCCCGGTCGTGGATGTAAGGGGAATCCCTTCCACCCCCGAGCCCCCCATGTGACGTCAGCGCGCATAGCGTGCTGATTGTCACATAGGTCTCCTCCTTCGTGCTGGAAGCTCAGCTTCCAGCGTGCTCGGAAGAGAAATGCAGAAACCTCTAGGCACCAGGGATAAAAAAAAAAAAAATCCAGAGGTGGGGAGCGACCCCTTAGGCAAGGGTCGCTCCCGTAGGGGGCAAATTACATTTAGGCCATTTGGCAGATTGGCCTATTTTTATGAGGCCGATCTGCCCCCAAGGGGGACAGAAACCACTAGACACCAGGGAGGTTTTTTTCTTCTTCGTGAATTTCACGCAAGGGGAGCGACCCCTTAGGCAAGGTTCGTTCCCCTGGGGGGCAAATTTATTTTAGCACATTTCTGCCCCCCTCGGGGTGGATCAGCCTATTTTAATTAGGCTGATCTACCCCAAAGGGGGCAGAAACCACTAGGCACCGGGGATCTTTTTTTTTTTTGCACCAATGTCACGCAAGGGGAGCGACCCCGTAGGCAAGGGTCGCTACCGGGGGAGGGGTTGGGGGGCAAATTTATTTTAGGCCATCTCTGCCCCCCCTGGGGGCAGAAACCTCTAGGCGCCAGGGCAATTCTTTTTTTTTTTTTTTTTTTTTAGAGATGGGGAGCAACCCATCAGGGAAGGGTCACTCCCCTGGGGGGGGGCAAATTGTATTTAGACCATTTCTGCCCCCCTTGGGGGCAGATCGGCTGATTTTAGGTCAATCTGCACCCAAGGGGGGCAGAAACCACTAGGCACCGGGGATTTTTTTTTTGCGCCAATGTCACGCAAGGGGAGCGACCCCGTAGGCAAGGGTCGCCCCCAGGGCAGGTGGGGGGGCAAATTTATTTTAGGCCATTTCTGCCCCCCCTGGGGGCAAATCAGCCGATTTTAGGTCAATCTGCCCCCAAGGGGGGCAGAAACAACTAGGCACCGGGGATCTTTTTTTTTTTTTTTGCACCAATGTCAAGCAGGGGGAGCGACCCCGTAGGCAAGGGTCGCTCCCCGGGGGGAGGGGGGACATATTTATTTTAGGCCATTTCTGCCACCCCTGGGGCCGGCTGAGCTAGACGCCAAAATCTACAGGTAGGCACTTTGCAAAAAAAACCTCTGTTTTCTGTCAAAAAATGTGATGTGTCCACGTTGCGTTTTGGGGCATTTCCTGTCGCGGGCGCTAGGCCTTCCCACACAAGTGAGGTATCATTTTTATCGGGAGACTTGGGGGAACGCTGGGTGGAAGGAAATTTGTGCCTCCTCTCTGATTCCAGAACTTTCTGTCACCGAAATGTGAGGAAAATGTGTTTTTTTAAGCCAAATTTTGAGGTTTGCAAAGGATTCTGGGTAACAGAACCTGGTCAGAGCCCCACAAGTCACCCCATCTTGGATTCCCCTAGGTCTCTAGTTTTCAAAAATGCACAGGTTTGGTAGGTTTCCCTAGGTGCCGGCTGAGCTAGAGGCCAAAATCAACAGGTAGGCACTTTGCAAAAAAACACCTCTGTTTTCTGTCAAAAAATTGGATGTGTCCACGTTGTGTTTTGGGGGCATTTCCTGTCACGGGCACTAGGCCTACCCACACAAGTGTGGTATCATTTTTATCGGGAGACTTGGGGGAACACAGAATAGCAAAACAAGTGTTATTGCCCCTTGTCTTTCTCTACATTTTTTCCTTCCAAATATAAGAGTGTGTGTAAAAAATACGTCTATTTGAGAAATGGCTTGTAATTCACATGCTAGTATGGGCACCCCGGAATTCAGAGATGTGCAAATAATCACTGCTCCTCAACTCCTTATCTTGTGCCCATTTTGGAAATATAGGGGTTATCTTGATAGCTATTTTTCACTCTTTATATTTCAGCAAATGAATTGCTGTATACCCGGTATAGAATGAAAACCCACTGCAGGGTGCAGCTTATTTATTGGCTCTGGGTACCTAGGGTTCTTGATGAACCTACAAGCCCTATATATCCCAGCAACCAGAAGAGTCCAGCAGACGTAACGGTTTATTTCTTTCAAAAATCTGACATTGCAGAAAAAAGTTAGAGTAGAAAGTAGAGAAAAATTGCTGTTTTTTTCACCTCAATTTCAATATTTTTTTTTTTCAGTTGTTATTTTCTGTAGGAAACCATTGTTGAATCTACACAAATTACCCCTTGCTGAATTCAGAATTTTGTCTACTTTTCAGAAATGTTTAGGTTTCTGTGATCCAGCATTGGTTTCATTCCCATTTCTGTCACTGACTGGAAGGAGGCTGAAAGCACAAAACAATCATAAAAATGGGGTATGTCCCAGTAAAATGCCAAAATTGTGTTGAAAAATTGGGTTTTCTGATTGAAGTCTGCCTGTTCCTGAAAGCTGGGAAGCTTGTAATTTTATCACCGCAAACCCTTTGTTGATGCCATTTTCAGGGAAAAAAACACAAGCCTTCTTCTGCAGCCCCTTTTTCCCATTTTTTTGGAAAAAAACGAAATTTTCACTGTATTTTGGCCAATTTATTGGCCTCCTTCAGGGGAACCCACAAAGTCTGGGTACTTCTAGAATCCCTAGGATGTTGGAAAAAAAGGACGCAAATTTGGCTTGGCTAGCTTATGTGGACAAAAAGTTATAAGGGCCTAAGCCCGATCTGCCCCAAATAGCCAAAAAAAGGCCTGGCACAGGAGGGGAAAAGGAAGATACAGATATAATTATTGAAAAATATGCAATTGTGGAAAGCACAGATCTAATTCTCGCGAAATAGGCAATTGTAGATCTCTAATTATATTTGAAGGAAACACGAACAGAGAGCAGAGGTCCAAGAGGAGATGACATAGCACAGGAACTCGCATACGGAAGCAAGTGATTTGTAAGTGAACTAACGAAAGTGTGCTTGTGATACGGTCATATGGAGAAAAGCAGATAATGTGCACTAGCGAAACCATACTTACCACCCTACCGATTGTGCAATAGGCTACCATTTTTAAGTGATGACTACCGACTTGGCAACACATTCATAATCTGAGCACACTGGCCTAGTAGGTGGCGTGCATTAGGTGAGCTTATCTCATTTGTAAACACAGGCAGGCTTGCAAAGCCTTAGACTCAACTGAGATGTCTAACGAGATTTGCTGCAATGTCACCCTGTAGTCAAAAGTTTTTGATGCCATTTTCCATTGACATCATCAATATCCTAAACAACGGTTTTAGAGTATGAAAAAATCCTACAAATTTGTAGTCATAGATTGTTAACAAGTATGAGAAAGGATGGTGACTGGTCACACGAGACTTCAAATGGAAAGCTGGATCGCAATGACCATAGCAATATAAAGTCCATTTAGGTAGCAGGCATATATATCAGTAGGGTGCCAAAGAAGTGTAGTGAGACACTGGCCGAGTAACGTTGGTTGTACAAGTACTATGCAGTAGTGCTGTCCACATGATAATCGCGACTCCTGGAATGGTTTTCTGACTGTATGTTTCCTGGTTTACATGATCTTCACTACTTTTCTCTAGCAACTGCCCTCTGTGGAGTTTCTTTAAAACGTGTGTGGTACCCTGCTAATGAGGGACACACAACCCACATCCAGTTTTTACTGTTTCTGCAAGATACTTCTGCTTCACCCTATTTTTTCGATGAATGAAAGCAATACCGAGGGCAAAGCTGTTAAGGAAACTTGAAATTACCCAATTTATGGCTTTCCCAATATGCGGCAACCTGAGATTACACGTGTCTAATAAAAATTACACATTGGGCCTAGTCACTACTAATATGCCCATGGGACTGTAGCATTGAAGACAGACTTCGCTCATACACATTCTCCTGATTGTAATGTATTCAAATACCCCAGTAGCTCCTGCTCTTTCTTCTAGTTCGGTACCTGAGCAATTAAAGAGGGAGGAATAGAGGCTGAAGGCTACTACTGAGTGCTTAATGTTCAGGGCAGAGGAAAGAGGGATCGTCACAGAAACAGCAATAGTTTCTATGCCTTACCACAGCTATCCAATTACTACTCCTCCTTTCATAGAGCGTTTATTTTTTTCCAGAGGAGCGCAGGGTATCAGATAAGGCACTGCTGCCTGTGCCACAAATGCATTTGTGTGTTGCGCTGCTTTAGAAGCACAGTTAGGCATGTGGGTGTCTTGCTTCTTCGAAGAAATAGTGTTTTGTGTACTGTCCCGTGCTGACGTATTGGCTTTTATCTCTAGTTACTTTTCAGAACTGCCTGCGTAGCCCATTTTAGACTAAATGTATTTAAAACAGTTTGCTATAATTGATCCTGTTTAGCCTTTGTGTATCAACATTTTCTTACGGTGATACATTTTCACAAACTCTCCAGGAAATAATCGGTTCTGCAATGCTACTTTAATGTGCGTTTGTGTGTGTTATTTTATTTTTTATTTTTTGACTGGACGTGGCAAATACAGTCTTGCTCTGCAAATAATGAGTAAAAAGAGATCATTGTAAACGTGAACTTGGCTGGCGGAGCCGCCCTGGTAGTTTTCTCTGTCTATCCTCTTCAGTCACGCGTTGGCAGACATCCATGGACAAGCATAGTAACCCTAAGCCTCGATTACAGAACAGTGAAATGTGCTTTCATCAACACGCCCTAGTTAAAAACATGAAATATTATTGAATGAAAGAAATACTGAAGAGATCAGCCACACGACGATTTCCATAGTGAAATTGAGATTCTAGTCACTCTGACTTCTCGTAGGTGAAGAATTTATTGCTGCTGACAGGACATTCAGTGCGCATACAGAACCCGCTATGACTTGAACGTGATGTGTAATGATGGGTGCGGGGTCCTGCACAGAGCTTGCAAATACGGTACTGATTTAACTGCAGTGTTGTCTTCAAATCGGAGGACCCGCTGCTTCATTTCTTGAATGCTGGCCGCGCTTCATTACTGAGCGTGAGGCGACAAGGGTCTCTGACAGCCGAGTGCCCGTGCGGCTCGCTTTGTATTGAACATATTTTATACTCCTATGCATCATCTTTAGCTCAAATTAAGCCAATGCTGGGCTGGATATTAATAGACTGTGTGCACCTCCACAGGATGCTGTTGCGTTCTCTATTTGCAGTATAACCTTAGATTACTTCCTGTAACTCGGTATTAGAATAAATCACTCTTGCAGTGCGGATTTGTAAGGGATCGTATGATGTCTGTTTTGAAAGACGGAATGATTTGTGTGGTACGTTCTGCCCTGACTAAAGGATAGTGTGAAAAGCCACGCTGCTCTTGGATCTACCTGAAGTGTTTACAAGAGCAATTCATTTTTCTAAAATAAAAGGCGACACAAGCAGTGGGTGGCTCCAGACAGGCGGATGAGAGGATGTGATTTATCCGGGCTCCTTCGGACCCGTTTAGCAGACGAGTGCAGTTTGTGTTATGTATCAGTGTTGGAAACTGTCATCCATTTCGAATTACACATATGTTCACATCATTAGTGACTTCTTCATGCATGAGGAAAATGCTATTTGTGCTGCAGTGCCCTATTCTTATATTATTCCTTCATGTTGACATACTGGTCTATTGCTGTTTATGGCCTTATATGTAATGAAGAGGATCTTGAAAACAGATCTTCTAGCAGTGGGGAGCCAATGAAAAGCTTTCAAAGCAAGTGAGATGTGATCTCGAAGGTTTATGTGTAGAAGTTGTCAAGATTTTACATTCTGGACTCCATGTAGCAGTCTCATAACTGAAAGTGAGGCTTTATGGTACAGTCCGTTTGCCTAATCCAGTTATAACATAACAAGGACTGTAGTTCCCTGGATCTTTTTCTAGGATCCCAGGGCGACAAGATTATATTGAAAAAGGCAAAGTTGAGGCCCTCCTAATTCTTAACGCTGGTATTTTAGTTTACTACTGAAATGTTCCAGCACTGCCTCGTGTATTAATATTTTGAATTTTCAGAAATCGGTAGCTGTAGCTGATTTAATATTTTGCCATCATCAACGATTAATATTAATGTGAGGAGTGAGTGGTTTTAAAGTATTCTAGGGGCAGGTGTGGTGCCAGAGGAAATGAGCTTCAGATCTGGAACCAGGTGTCTTGTGCTGTTAAAAGAACAGTTGCTCCTAAACTAAGACAACAAACAAACATGAGAAGGTGGTCTGTGCCTGTGAGGACATTTCTCTAGGTCACTTTTAAATATTTAAGTATGGACTGGATATATGTTTTCTGCATCCTTGCACAGAAAGGAGCTTGTTAAGTACAAAACTCTACATTTACATCCATCTACAAACTTTAAAACATGGCGGTAGTATACAAAGCTCATACATAATCAGATCTCCTTCTGTTGTCAGTATTACCTTTCTCTTGGGCCACTTCATGCTTCTCAAGTGGTGAGTACAAACTATTGACAAATCCTAAGCGAATTCTTAATTATGGTTTCTCTCACTATATAGTCTTCCTTACTTATTTAAGAACACACCTGTCTCTCACCAAAATGGGGCAGACTATCCAAATTGAAAGAAAGCAGGTCTCAGACAAGAGACTATTTGGGAGCGTACTCAGACAGTTCTGTTCTACATAGTCCTCTGAGAATGATGGCTGGCAATGCTAGACTCACCCGTAACCAAAGCCAATTTCCCATTTAATGGTGACATCGTTCACTACCGCTCCCATGAAATTAGACAATTACGAATTCCAGACTCTGAACTCATTAAGTCCAGCAGTGTCCATGTTACATAGTATAAGGTGCAAACTCTGTCCATAGAACAAGCCTTGCTATCAACATGGAGAATGCAGTGTGCCCCAGCAACTTGTTTGGGGTCAAATGTCATGGGCTATTTCCCGAATCAGTCTCGATGTTCTGGAACACTAGAGGAATGAAGAGCCCTATATATTTCTTCACCCACTTTGGTATCACCTTATCACACGTTTGCCTGGTTTACATGTTCGAAACCAGTGCACTGTTTGCCGACCCTGAAGACCTCAGAAAAAGGTAGCACTCAATGAAGAATATAGCATGAACCACACCGATAATTGACTGAAAGACCATTCCAAAAATGTTTTGAACCATTCAAATTAAAAACAACAAGTGATTGACGGAATGCTGAACATTGTCAAACATTCACCCCCAGTACAGTGATCTGGGCCTAAATCCATCGTTTTTTTGCTGCCCATGCCATTCCAGTTTAGACCCAGCCATATGCAAATCTGTCTTGACCCTGTTCCCCATGGGAACAGTCCAGCCCGAACTGCTAGACCAGGTCTTCCCTGGACTG
Organism: Pleurodeles waltl; assembly: GCF_031143425.1. Lineage (NCBI taxonomy): Eukaryota > Metazoa > Chordata > Amphibia > Caudata > Salamandridae > Pleurodeles > Pleurodeles waltl. Next base: position 241,686,481 of record NC_090445.1, read on the forward strand.
GAAACAAGCATCCTGGGACCGGTTTCAGGGTTTCACCCCTCATCAGCCAGGCTAGCTTGAATCCAGTGGCATGGGAAGCACGGGACCCACGTCTGGGCACACCCTTCCCACTTAGGGCGACAAAGCAAAAACAACAAGTGATGGACGGAATGCTGAACATTGTCAAACATTCACCCCCAGTACAGTGATCTGGGCCTAAATCCATCGTTTATTTGCTGCCCATGCCATTCCATTCAAATTAGGCATTAAATATTGCTTAGCCTATAGACATACATCTGCACTTTGAAAACCGAGCAGGCTTCGAAATGTAGGATGAAGTGGCAAACAATCACAATGCTGGCTATCACTCTTAGCCACTAAAGCACCTTTGCCTACATACCATAATTGTTCAATAGCTTGATCCAGGATGCATATCTTACTGAGCCTCAAGCTCGATCAAAGGAGAACAAATTATAAATCCACCTCAAGCATCAGGGCTCATTCTTTGACATAAAACCAAAGAAGAAATTATAAAATCTGCTAGTGGGGAGCAGGGATATAGACGTGCAACGCTGGAAGAGTTCAGCCGCTTCGTTTCCCCATGTATTTCAGAACTAACCAGTAAAGGCAGTTGGTTTATTGGGATGGTGTGGCCATTTCTCAAAGACAGTCTTGTTTACTCATTAGTAGCGCAGAACTGAGATGGAATACTACTTCAGGTAAAGTGTGATTAGAGTTAGCAGTACCAGCAACATCCTCGGATCAAGAGGCGACTCAGTATCAGATATAGCACATAGCAGACGTGGGAGAAAACGCCCGCACTATTTCCCTGCCCCTCATTTTACTACAATCTGACTTGCAGTAAAGCCTCTAGTGCACCAGTGGTCAATTTGAAACACCATAACATTAATGACAAACACTTGGGTTACGTTGCATAAGCCATTTACTTTGTTTATCTCTTATTGAATAATAAAGCTAGTCTGACCCAAACTAGTTTCGTGACCCTTGATCCCAAGCTCACATGAAAGAACAGACTAATTCTTTCTCTCTAGGGCCCCCAGATCCCTGTTGACCTTGTAAGCTTTCTGGTAAAAGTGGGCTATCCATTCCTCCCTTATATCCTCTCGCTGGCGTTTTGACGGGCACCTGTGGTTCGAGCAAAGGTAAGCAGGCCTTCTGCAGGTTTCGCAGACAAAAATACAGACAGATTGCACACCTGCGGCTGAGAAACGAAATACAATGAACGTATAAACCAAAAAGGAAACGCATGCTCTGAGAAGCCAGTTAGTGTTTTCTCAACAAGTAGGCTTTGCGTTATAATACTAGTCGTATCTAGCGGTGAAAAAAGGAAGGGAAACACACTAAAAAGCTAATTGTCTATGATCATGGCATGTAAAAACTATATAACATTCTAAATTCCCATGAAAAGGAATTCAGTCATTGTCTTTAGAAACACACTTGTACTCGGGGTTGAAGAAAGAACAAAGTGTCAGAAATTACACATCTCCTGAACCACTAGCGCACGACGTCCGGTTAAATGTCCAGGTTCCTATCTACAGACTGGAAAATACAAACAGATTTTTCCCTATCCTGAACTCCGGATGCCTGATATGAACTCTAACTGTGCATTCAACTATTACTGATCCCTCTTAATGTCCAGGTCGCTGACACGTGATAACTTAATCATAACCAGCATTCCCCCAAAATCACGATGGGTTTTCACTTTTTGTTTGACATGGTATAGTAAGCGAGTGTCTGTAGTCTTCGTTAGAATATTTATCTGTAAACCAGAAAAAAATGAACCACCAATATGTCAGCTTTTCTTAACTTTAGTTTTCTTGCTCTTTGGGTGCAGAATCTTTGTCATCTTTGGTGACAAATAACTGTGCTTCCCCTTTGATCAGTGAGAAAATACCCATAAATTCCTATATCCCGATCTGATAGGTAGTCTCGACTGATGCAGGCACACTCAGTTCACGGATGCAATGTGGCTATCAGGATCGGAATGTACATGTAAATTGTGTGACAAGCATCATGTTTGAATTTGATAGGATGTCTCAAAAACTAAATAAAGCACTATCTAGTCTCTCTATCGTGTGTAAATTAGCTCCTAGGTGTCAGACTCGACAAAGCCATCTTGGCCTTGCATCTTTAATTTTCAGTATAGGTGGCAGCATGGCACCGTATATTTATCAAACAATTTTCATGCACATTGTCGCTGTGTGCTGATGCCAATGCAGCTTAACACATTTTAAGACCTTTGTGGCAGGACAAATTGGGTCATCGGAAACAGCACGCTTTATCCTAATTCTAATGGGTCCACCAGCAGCAGTTCCCAGCTCCATCTTCATTGTAAACATGAGATCTGGAGATCTCTTAACCCCTTAGCTGCTGGGCCTTTCCCCCCCCAGTGCTGAGCCCTTTTTTGGCTATTTGGGGTAGTTCGCGCTTAGGGCTTCATAACTTTTTGTCCACATAAGCTAACCACGCCAAATTTGCGTCCTTTTTTTCCAACATCCTAGGGATTCTAATGGTACCCAGAGTTGGTGGTTTCCCCTGGAGGAGACCAAGAAAATAGCCAAAATACAGTGAAAATTTAGTTTTTTCCCAAAAAATGGGAAAAAAGGGCTGCCGAAGAAGGCTTGTGGTTTTTTCCCTGAAAATGCCATCAACAAAGGGTTTCTGGTGCTGAAATCACTATCTTCCCACCTTTCAGGAACGGGCAGACTTGAATCAGAAAACCAAATTTGTCAACACAAATTTGGCATTTTACTGGGACATACCCCATTTCTACTATATTTGGTGCTTTCAGCCTCCTTCCAGTTAGTGACAGGAATGGGTGTGAAACCAATGCTGGATCCCGGAATGCTAAACATTTCTGACAACTAGACAAAATTCTGAATTCAGCAAGGGGTCATTTGTGTAGATCCTACAAGGTTTTCCTACAGAAAATAACAGCTGAAATAAAAAAATATTGAAATTGAGCTGAAAACAACAGCCATTTTTCTTTATGTTTTACTCTGTAACTTTTTCCTGCGATGTCAGATTTCTGAAAGCAATATACCGTTTTGTCTGCTGGACTCTTCTGGTTGCGGGGATATAAAGGGCTTGTAGGTTCATCAAGAACCCTAGGTACCCAGAGCCAATAAATGAGCTGCACCCTGCAGTTGGTTTTCATTCTATACTGGGTATACAGCAATTCATTTGCTGAAATATGAGAGTGAAAAAGAGGTATCAAGAAAACCTTTGCATTTCCAAAATGGGATCAAGATAAGGTTTTGAGGAGCAGTGGTTATTTGCACATCGCTGAATTCCGAGGTGCCCATACTAGCATGTGAATTGCAGGGCATTTCTCAAATAGACGTCTTTTTTACACACACTCTTATATTTGGAAGGAAAAAATGTAGAGAAAGATAAGGGGCAATAACACTTGTTTTGCTATTCTGTGTTCCCCCAAGTCTCCCGAAAAAAATGATACCTCACTTGTGTGGGTAGGCCTAGTGCCCGCGACAGGAAATGCCCCAAAACACAACATGGACACATCCTATTTTTTTTATAGAAAACACAGCTGTTTTTTCCAAAGTGCCTACCTGTAGATTTTGGCCTCTAGCTCAGCCGGCACATAGGGAAACCTACCAAACCTGTGCATTTCTGAAAACTAGAGACCTAGGGGAATCCAAGGAGGGGTGACTTGCGGGGCTCGGACCAGGTTCTGTTACCCAGAATCCTTTGCAAACCTCAAAAAGTGGCTAAAAAAACAAGTTTTCCTCACATTTCGGTGACAGAAAGTTCTGGAATCTGAGAGGAGCCACAAATTTCCTTCCACCTGGCGTTCCCCCAAGTCTCCCGATAAAAATGATACCTCACTTGTGTGGGTAGGCCTAGCGCCCGCGACAGGAAACGCCCCAAAGCGCAACGTGGACACATCCAAATTTTTGGAAGAAAACAGAGGTGTTTTTTGAGAAGTGCCTACCTGTAGATTTTGGCCTCTAGCTCAGCCGGCACCTAGGGAAACCTACCAAACCTGTGCATTTCTGAAAACTAGAGACCTAGGGCAATCCAAGGAGGGGTGACTCGCGGGGCTCGGACCAGGTTCTGTTACCCAGAATCCTTTGCAAACCTCAAAAAGTGGCTAAAAAAACAAGTTTTCCTCACATTTCGGTGACAGAAAGTTCTGGAATCTGAGAGGAGCCACAAATTTCCTTCCACCCGGCGTTCCCCCAAGTCTCCCGATAAAAATGATACCTCACTTGTGTGGGTAGGCCTAGCGCCCGCGACAGGAAACGCCCCAAAGCGCAACGTGGACACATCCAAATTTTTGGAAGAAAACAGAGGTTTTTTTTGAGAAGTGCCTACCTGTAGATTTTGGCCTCTAGCTCAGCCGGCACATAGGGAAACCTACCAAACCTGTGCATTTCTGAAAACTATAGAGACCTAGGGGAATCCAAGGAGGGGTGACTTGCGGGGCTCAGACCAGGTTCTGTTACCCAGAATCCTTTGCAAACCTCAAAAAGTGGCTAAAAAAAACAAGTTTTCCTCACATTTCGGTGACAGAAAGTTCTGGAATCTGAGAGGAGCCACAAATTTCCTTCCACCCGGCGTTCCCCTAAGTCTCCCGATAAAAATGATACCTCACTTGTGTGGGTAGGCCTAGCGCCCGCGACAGGAAATGCCCCAAAACAGAACGTGGACACATCACATTTTTTCATAGAAAACAGTGCCTACCTGTGGATTTTGGCCTCTAGCTCAGCCGGCACCTGGGGAAACCTAGCAAACCAGCACATTTTTGAAAACTAGAAACCCAGGGGAATCCAAGATGAGGTGACTTGTGGGGCTCGGACCAGGTTCTGTTACCCAGAATCCTTTGCAAACCTCAAAATGTGGCTAAAATACCACATTTTCCTCACATTTCGGTGACAGAAAGTTCTGGAATCTGAGAGGAGCCACAAATTTCCTTCCACCCAGCGTTCCCCCAAGTCTCCCGAAAAATATGATACCTCACTTGTGTGGTTAGGCCTGGTGCCTGCGACAGGAATAGATCACACAACAGTCAATGTTGGTCCTTACGTGAGGCAGCTGTTGACCCTGGGGTGATCCATTCCTGACACAGGCACTAGGTGTAGGCACTCAAGTGGGGTAGTGTTTTTATCAGGACAGGTGAGGAGTCACTGGGTGGTAGGAATGTTGTGGATCCCAGCATATTCCTGTAGTTTGTGTGACAGAAATGCAAGAAAAATAGAGGTTTTTTTCAACATTTCAGCTTTGCAGGGTATTCTGGATAAGAAAACTTTGGGGAATCCACACAAGTCACACCTCTGTGGACTCCCCCGAATGTCTAGTTTCCAGAAATGTTTGGGTTTAGTGTGTTTCTCTATATGGCCGCCGAATCCAGGACCAAAAACACAGGTGCCTGCCTTACAAAACCAGTTTGTTTTGCCATAGACAATTTTGATGTCTCCACAATATGATTTGGGTGGTGGAATTTGGGGCTGAACTAAATTGGTGAGCTCCCAAGAGAGCACTCTCTCTCTGCTTGCCGCCGCATTCACCTGCTCTCTGGGTTGCACGAACAGCTTGCGAAGGGACAGCAGGACTGTCCTCATCACCTCCCTCATAATGTACTGGAAGAGGATTTTTCGAATGGGACTCCTCTGACTGAAAAATCACTCCCAGAGTCTGCGCCATTGTCCTATCCCTCAGATGCTGTCTCAGTATCTGATGTCTCAGTCTCTGATCCTATGTCAGAGCGGTCCTCTATAACCCGAGTGCAGGCAGCAGTCATCCATCAAGATGCCATCTCTGCTATTGGCTAAACTGTTGCTCTAAAACACTAGCCTACGTAGACAGTCACAAAATCGATGGTGTGTGTGAGATACGTGCAACAGTAGAGGCCACCTTACCTGCGCTTCTTCCCTCAATCAGCACGTACTTTCAAGACACTCAAAAAACACCTTGTCACATACCATTCGTCACAGTCTTTAGCACCTCCTGGGCCCAGTCCAACAATCATTATTGGTGCTCCCACTCCCTCCTCCTCGGATTCCCTCATTACCACCCAGCAAAAGTGCCCTTCATCTCTCCATAGACTTTACTAATGTACTCAGCTATTTACATAAAATACAGATGTGCTCTTTGCAGTAGGCATATAAACCTTCTGCGCTTCTTTATGGCACTAAAACTGCCACTAGACAAGTCGGACCCTTTTCCCCCCCAGGGAAACCACACACATATTGACAAAAGTGATGTATATATGACAGCCAACCACCTGAAACTCAACTCAAGCAAAACCAAAATAATCCTCTTTGGCCCTCACCAAAAAAACCTGGGACCCCCCCATGGTGGCCCACCACGCTAGGCCCTGCACCCACCCCCGCCAACTACGCACGCAACCTCAGCATCATCCTAGACTCCTCCCTCTCTATGACCCAACAAAGCAACGCTCTTACCTCCTCATGCTTCAACAAACTCCGTATACTGAAAAACATTCAAATGGATCCCCACAGAGACCAGAAAAACTGTCACTCACGCACTCATCAGCAGCAGGCTTGATTACAGAAACGCCCTCTACGCCGGCACCACTCTAAAACTCAAGTGCAAACTACACGCATCCAGAACTCAGCAGCACGACTCATCCTCGACCTCCACCGACACGAACACATCTCTCCACACCTCAAATCCCTCCACAGCTCCCCATTGACAAAAGGATCACCTTCAAGATCCTCATCCTCACACACAAATCACTCCACAACACAGGCCCTGCCTACCTCAACGAGAGTCACCTTCCACACCCCCACACGAAACGTCCGTTCAGCTGACCTCTCTCTCGCCTCTGTCCCCCGCATCAAACACACCACCACCGGGGGCAGATCCTTCTCCTACATTGCACCCAAAACATGGAACGCACTCACAACCAAAATGGCCCCCAGGGAAACCCTACAACATCTAAAAAAAAAATTGCCCCCACAGGGGGTCACCCTGCCCCCTGTCATTTCATTTGAAATCCCCTGGGGGGGGGGGGGGGGCGCAATCGTGCCCCCCCCCCCCCAGGGGGCACCTAACTTTTTTTTTTTTAAAGAAAATTATGCCGGGGGGGGGGGGGGTGGCCCGTTTTCCGGGGGGGGGGCCGCCCCCCAAAAGTGAAATCCCTGGTGTCTAGTGGGGTTTCCGGGCCCCCGATCGCAGCTGTGCTGCGATCGGGGGCCAGGAAACCGTTTCAGAAGGCCTCGTAAGAAAGGGGAGACTCTCCCCTTTCTTACGAGGCCTTCTGAAACTGTTTTCAAAATGTTTCCTGACCCCCCCCGATCGCAGCTGTGCTGCGATCGGGGGAGCCAGGAAACCTGAAAGTGTTTCCTGGCCCCGATCGCAGCACAGCTGCGATCGGGGGCCAGGAAACACTTTCAGGAAGGCCTCGTAAGAAAGGGGAGACTCTCCCCTTTCTTACGAGGCCTTCCCGAACGTGTAAAAGGCCGTTTTCCCCATGAAAGCAGGAAGCGGCCGCAAGGCTGCTTCCTGCTTTCATGGGGAAAACACCTTTGCAACGTCAGCGCGCCGACGTCACAAAGGGGTGGGTGGGGGGCGGGGGGAGACACGGTAGCTTCCGTGTCTCCCGGGGGAAGGGGTAAAAAAAAATAAAAAAAATCCTCGGGTGCAACGCACCCGAGGATTTATTAATGCCCTTCCTGGTGTCGGCCACTGGTCGTGACCCGCACCAGGGAGGGTGTGTGGGCGTCGGCCAGTGGCCGACGCCCGCACTTAAGAGGTTAACTTTCACCCAGAGGTTTTGGATGCAGAATTTCTGGGTGAAAGGCCAATGCAAAATTAAGAATTACTGGGGGAATCGGACCTGAAATTACAGATACCCACAGCAATTGATTATTTCTTAGTGGACCCTCGGGGTCCAAATCTTAATAGCCTGGATTTTCCTTTCCTCATTACAAGTGTTATTGGCGGTTAGGAGGCATCATGCCCTACTCAAGGCTTCACGTCTTGTGAGTTATGACCCCGTCCCACATTCTAGGGCCTTAAGAGGGCTGGGTCCTACCTGTGCTGAACACCAGCAGGTTTAGAAGCATTTGCAATGCAATGGGTCTCGTGTTTGCTCGAATTAGAGCTGTTAACGTTGTACATTTCTGACAGGACTTTTCTTGGCACTTGAAAATAAAATGTGAAACAGTTGACATAATGAGACAATTTAAAGCGCTGTGGCCGCCATGAGCGCGAATGAGAGACACAACAGGAAAAAGGAGTTTGCTCGCAGTCAAAGGTATCAGCCGTTGTGAAATTGTCTATGTAACAGGGTCGCTGTCCAAGGCGGTAACTAAACCACCCCAAGGAGGGTTAAACGTAAAGCATTTACCAATGATAACAACGGATTTTTGAAAGGCATGCCCACGAACGAGTGATAGTGATGAACGTTTAGTGGGCGTGGTTAAAAGCCCACAGATAGACTACAACAGGTCGGAGCACTTGCGCGCTCAACCTAAAAATGGGAGATTGAAACAGGTCCCTATTGAGCTGTCTTAATGCCCTAGCTTTGCAATATCAACGGGATGGAACTTGCCTCATGTTACGTGATTTAAGACTGAGAGTTGTATCTCCATCACAAAATGGGTAAATAAAATGTAACTAGAAGGAGGAAGACCCAGGATGTTGTTTTTATAGGCATCCTGGGCCTGCCATGCCTTCTTTCTGTGCTCGATTTGAGCAGTGTGCATAGAATAATTTTGGAGCCTGCTGCAGCTGCACAGCAACATCACACCAGCAGCCAAGGCGGGCAGGTAAGCTTGGAGTGTGTCATGTGCCCCACAGCACAATAGAGGCTTACCTATTACGATTTAAAGCACTACAGCTGGATCAGCTTGCCCTCCTCTCCACCTTCCGCCGGGAACCTGAATGCATGTGTTTGCGTCCTCCGAGGACGGCGCATGCTCGGTGACTGCTTGGCCAGGATCGGAATGTACATGTAAATTGTGTGACAAGCATCATGTTTGAATTTGATAGGCTGTCCCAAAAACGAATAAAGCCCTTTAGTGCATCAGAATTATATTACTGCATTAGGTGATATTTATTAAAAATGAGACTTTTTAAAGATACACTAACAAATATTCCTGCCCTGCTCTGGTAAAAATGCTGTTAGTGAACAAAGAGGCATGCGGTTGCACCCAATTTTTGGCATCAGTTATTACACATGGAGCAGCAGCATAGGCTTTTAAAACAAACACAAAAAAGTTTTTTGTACAGCACACATTCTGATTTAGGCCACACACCCTAACTGTGCAAGCCACGCCCCTTTACTATGATTGCCACACCTCTTTTTGAGACCCCTCTGATTTTTTATCCCACTTAAAACTCTGCCACATTCAACAATGTGAATAGCATACTACACTCTGTGTAGTTGAGAAATTAGAGGATTCGATCCAATGTTGATTGATAAAATGAAACAAGCATTCACAGTACATTGGGTCTCGCATTTTGAGTTAGAGCTATTGTCGTCGTAAGTGCATAACTGGACTTTTCTTGCCACATAAATTGGTCAACCCTGACACATAATTTGGTCCTCTCTGCCACATTAGTCCAATGGCCTACATATAACTAAAGCACCTCCATTTAACTTCTTCCTCTATCAGCAACAAAAAATTAAAACATTGCCATTATTTATTGTATTTTTTATATATGATTATTTTGGGGTCCCCCCAACCTACTGTAATATTAAAAACAAGGCTCTTAAAAACACGAGCTACTCCCAGTTGTAAAACAAATGTTCTAGCCATGAGAGCTTAAAGAGACACTGAATGGTGGGAGAGGTTACTATTTTGGGGTACCACCAACCTGGTGTGTGGACCCAGAGATGACATGGGCAGAAAGATCACATCATGCTGAACGGTTTGGTGGGGGTCCCATTGCTGTAGGGCCACCACGGGCTCAGTTATGGGTCAAAATGTTTTGAAAAAGAAATGCCCCACAAAGCAATATTGGATGAGTTTGGATGAGTTTCCTGAGTGCAGTGAATATTCTAGCATCGGCTCTACCGCTGTGCCAGCAGAGCCACGTTGAGTATTTCTGTGTTTTTATCTGTTTCAAATGTGCTTTAAATGTGCCAGTTTGTATATTTTTTAAACGTGTATGTAAGTGATACTCATGTAAAGCGCTCTCCAGATCGAGTTTGCCCTATATAACACTTCACATAAGTAAGTGGAACTCATGTAAAGCACGTCTCCGATTGAGTTTGTGCTACATGAAATTAAAAGAACAATTAAATAAAAAAAAGAAAGGCTTCACTCCCCCATCTCACCCCCCACCCAGCTTGGAGCCTTTGGGTGCAGACACCAAAAGGAAACAGCGGCATGCCCAAAAAGAAGGAAGAGACAACACACGGCCACAAAGCGGAGAGGCAAAAGAAAAAAGTAATGCGCCACACTAAGGTATATGGCCGATTGTGCAATAATCTATGTAACAGGGTTAATCTCCAAGGCAGTAACAAAGCAGGCTCGAGGCGGGACAAACGTAAAGCATTTACCTACGAAATCAAGGGAATTTTGAAAGACAGGCCAAGGAACGAATGAAAAAGATGGTTGTGGTGAAAGCCCACAGAAGTAGATTGCAGTATTTTGAGAAACAGCACTTGTGTGCTGCCACGGCTCGACCTAAGAAATCAGAGCGACTGGTAAACATTTTGTGTCAGTTGTATTGCTGTAGAAAGAATTGATTTCTCTGTGCATATTTTAATGTTTATACAACATAGAGTGGACAGTGTAAACCAGTAGGTTGGTAGATTTTTAAAATGTGCATGTCTGTCTGGCCGTCGTTAGACAGCCAGCCAGAAATACATGCACACTTTAAACTATGCACAGCTTTCTTCTGCCACTCAACAGCAGTGGCCCCGCCTTATCCTGACACTCGGTTGAGGATGGAAAATGAAATGGTAAATTAACTTTATTACCATTTTATTTTTCTTCCCGGTGGGCGGGGGTGAGGCATTTTAAGCAGAGGAGCGACACTCCTCCGTCTTAATGAAGGAAACTCTCCTGTTTTTTAATGCATTTTGCATACACCCAAGCATGTTTGTCTGATGCATGTGGATCGGTAATCAGTACTTCATGGACACAGTTGTGTGTGAGTAGGAAGGTAAATGTATATGATGTACATTTCAGCTAAACAATTGGGTTCCCCTGTATGAACCACGTTACAATAATTGTTTGATCACATTCCTTAGAGCTCACTGGATAGTGGTTTGACATAGTTTATTTAAACACAACTTTTTAAATACTTTTAAGCTAGAGACTAAAGGAGTGTACTGCTTAATTTAATGTGCCTATTCACGTATCGGATAATAAATAAACTTATTTTTTCATGTTTCTAGACCCCACCCAATAAACGTACATTTTTTTTAATATATATATTTCGCTATGCCATGTGCCACACAACGTCTTGCAACATTTTCTAGTTTGTTATAACAATGACTGTTTCGTTGTGTATGGTTCATAATATTTTGAATGTCATGATATATAAGTTGCTTATTGATGGCAGCATTTTCTCTCTGACATAGGGTACTTGATACAGTTATTCAATATGTAGTCCATACAAACAGTATTTTGCAATCTTCATACACTTAAGTAGAATTAACACCTTCAGAGTGTGTGACTTAACAGCTACCTAAAATGACTTTACAGCTGCCCCAATGGAGTTAAATGGGAGCAGGCATTTGAAAGTGCCCAGACATTTACATAGACCAATATGTTATCGAATATAGACAATTTTTGTATCTACATTTTATGTTCAGAATAACACCACGGCTCAGTACAACTCAAACATCTTTCTGAATGCTTAAATCCTCTGTCCTCGCTGTCATGAAGATGAACGCAATCTGGTGTTCTTTAAAACCCTTCCGCAGTCCCCATAAAACAGAAAGGTATTGATTTGCTTTCCAGGCTTCTTTTGCGTCTTATATATTACATAATGTCTCTGAAGATAACTTTTTCCATATCCAATTCAGGCACTAAATCCGATGCATTAGGCAGGCAGATTATATTTCTAAATGTGCATAAGCTTTACTTTCGTCTTTAAATGTATCCACCATATATTGCTTTCTTACTTTTGTATGTTAATGATGAGAACTCCCCCATATCTAGTCCTGAGGCACATTTTACTTCTGCAGTCACACATCCCTGCTCTCTCTCACCTCTGCACTATTATTCTCCTCTTCTGCCCTCTCTGGGACACATCACTATTTAACATACAGTATCCTGGACACGCCATAGCCCGGATAATAGAACAAAATACCATCTGCTGCCTATGGAAAGCACCACTGACTGACCCTGTCATTGTCCTCACGGTCTATTAATATTTGTGATGGGAGTCGGAGATATGTTCAGACTCGCAATTAGAAGTTACTTTTGTAGACATGACCAACAATGCCTCTACCTTTTCAGCTGAAACGTTAGACAGATTACATGATTCTTAACAATTTTTACTCTAAGACGTGGACACCAATGAAACAAAAGCTTACACTTGGAAATACCAACCAAGCCGTTTTTAAAAATTTGACTTCGAATCGGCATTTGTGTTGCTTTGTGTAACAAAGGGTCATCTGTAAATATAGCTTATAAACTAATACCATTGCTGTTCTAAATGACAAATAGTTGGGTTGCCATAGAATTATGAGTTGGTCTATTAGGTAAGCCCAATGAGGTTGAGTATTGTGCTAAAAGTGGTCTGGTGATGTGCTGCTCTCCGTACTGCTGCAAAGGGGCACCAATTGTAATATGCTTTAACTGAAGAATTTTTCTGTTTAATTAGAAAAAATATTGAGTGCTGTCATCCCGTAGGTAGCACATCACTGTCCAAACAATTGAAACTATATTAAAAGTTCAGAATGTTTAGTATTTTAAGACTTTTGTTTCTGCACTCTACTGTCCCAATTGATGTCTGGGGTTTTGGAGCCAAAAATAGAGGCTTCCCAGGCACAAGCACATTGAGGGGCTCATTAGGACTTTGGCGGGCGGCGGAGGTCATCCCCCCACAAAGTCCTGCGTCATGATGACCACCTATGAGGCCGTCCCTCCACAGGCTCTATTACGAGTTTCCCGCCGGCCCAGCGGGAAACTCACCACAACATTGCCGCCGGCTTGTAATTGATCCAGTGGCAATGTTGTGGTGCATTGTGTGCAATAGCCCAGTCGCGCTTTTCACTGCCTGTAATTTGGGCAGTGAAAAGCGCAATGGGGCTGTAAATGGGGGTCCCAGTACTGCCCATGCTAAGTGCAGAGGCCCATATGTGGCCCTGATGCCTTCATTCCGCCAGCCTTTACATGGCGGTCTGACTGCCATGGAGAGGCTGAGAGAAAGGGGACTCGCAATGCGGATTACGACTGCTGAGATTGCTTGGCTGTCGACTGGCGGCAACGTGGCGGTGCCGGCAATGTGACCGTGGCAGGTCTGCCACGGTCGTAATGTGGCAGTCGCACTACCCACCACTGCCAGTGTGGCGGTCTTAAAAGGAGGGCCTGAGTGTCCCATAGCAGCGGTTCTCAAGCTTTTTATTTCTGTTTACCCCCATTAAATCATTACTTGAATCTGGAGACCTGCTAAGCCATTATTGAAAGTCGTTCCTCCCAGGCCTAAGAAATTTCTGTGATTTGAAACTTAAAACGATACACACAAATACAGAAACAAGTATACACCAAACAAATGTTCAAATATTGAAATGCCTTGTTTAATTCACAATCACATAAGGAACCGTTTTCAAATTTTCAGTGTTCATCCTTTATTTGTATATACTTTATTCATTTCAATTAATTGTAATCTTTCACTGCTCCAGTGGGTGGCGCAGTGGTTGTCCGACCTCCAGTTGTCGGTCACAGCGGCAATAACACCACCTCAGAATCTATCTAAAATGCTACATCTGTTTCACCCCCTTACGTGGTCGAAGGTACCGGAAGTGCTCCTGGTGGGTGTGGCTCACCACTGCTATCATAGATACTTGCGTCTCACGCACGCGATCACTCCCTATGTGCCGGCTTTGGTGCTGCAGGGCATGCCACGTGGTCCGCGGCCTACGAGCAGTGCCGAGCTGGAGTCCTGGCATGCGGCTGAGCTGCATACACTAGGAGATCTATACAGCAAGGTTGCAGAGACAGGTCTGCCAACAGGCCAGTTTTTGTTGTATAATTCCTTAATAGCGACACTATCATTGCACTGGGGAGACATAGCTGCTGAGCCGCCAGTGCACCTCCTGGTACAGTATATGCAGGTTTATAGGGCAGGCTAGACACTTAATACAATGGTTTACCGATGCACTTCAAACACGCACAGTTGCACGCCTGTGCCGCACTGCGGGCCAGCTGGGAAGGTGACTTGGCCAGGCCCTGTCCTGATAAAGAGTGGGCCGCAGCATTGACAAGTCACACTAACATTCTGCGTAGCTCTATATTTCACCTTCCCAAGAGCTAAAAAGCATAAAGCCTGAACGAGATTCCTAGACCTTGGCCTCGTGGCAGCCAAATGCCTCATTACCAGGAGATGGAAATCCACGGAATCTCTGTCAATAGCAGCATGGGAGAAGTCCTTTATTGTATGGGCAGAAGCAGAGGGAGTGGCGCTGCTGAGGGAGGGCAATTTGTGCCGGTGTAAATATCCCCTGACCGATGGCTGGGATGTGATGCTGGTTAGGCTGTGTGAGTTGAGGCATGGGGAAGGTACAGGAGCTGTGGAGGTCAACGACATACCGTTGGTGACTGGATAAGCTGCTCACATGCAGGGAATAGCTGCTGCCCCTCTGGTGACATGCTTGCATCTCCCTCAGGAAAGAGAGGGGCCTCAATGGATCGAATGGGAGAGAACCCTTGCAGCTGCGCACTATGGGACTTAGGTGAGTGGAGTGGATTGAGCTGTGGAGTTGTAGGGCGGCGGGTCAGGGGCACTTGAGATGGATTCCTATTTTGTTTATTGTTTCAATTGTTATATTGTTCTGCATGCTGTTAATGCTGAATCTTCACTTTTATATGATGGTGTGTGAGAACACTGGCCTTCAAGAGGATATCCCAGGACAGCTTGAACCTCGGCAAGATGAACGCCCCTGACCCGGATGTGTGCAATACATCCTAGGCCTGGCACACTCCCTCATTGCACTGGACATGACTTATAGATGCCAATTGGGGATATGTAACTTGTCAGTTAACGCGCTCAACATATATAAGCTATACTGGGAGCATTGTTTCCAACCTCTCATACTGAAATGAATGTCTGTAAAATGGGCCTGTTTCACATGTCTGAAACCCAATTACAAAAATAATATTAAAAAGATTCATGCAAACAAATTAATGAATTTTCATTTTATTAAATTCTGTAAAGCAGTTGTGTGCCCAGTTAGTAGGCCTTGCGAACTTCCCAAGGAGTCACAGACTCCAGGGTGAAAACCACTGTTCTATTGTAAAACCTAAATTGAGTCCAGAAATGTAGTGGCTACAAATGGGGTTGGAGAATAAAGGTAATAATGTCAAAGTTGCACGAAGCAGTAGTGAAGTAAGGAAGCCTTTACAGTGAAGCACTGCATTGCTTCATTGAGGGGATGCAAGAAGACACAAACAAGTTTATCTGTGCAGTGTATTGCATGCAAAACCCGTTATTGAACATTGATACAACAGTAAGATAAGAATTGTTTTTCATTGAAAGGTGCAGGGGTGAAAATGTTTATCATTTTGATATTTAACAAAAGTCCAGCAAAACATCCAAGAAACGTATGAGTGCTACTCGTAGGTTATAAGTGAAAGTAGGTATTGTGGAATACTGTCCTTTCTTGAAGACTGCTGTGGCAGTATCATCTTTCAGGTGTAACTCCAAGGTACTTAGCTGTAGTTTACCATGTTGTCACTCCTAGTATTTCACATCTACCTGCATCTCTTATTAAAACTTGCTGGGGAGCAATTTTATGTGAAGGGAGGTGAGAACCAGCTGATCTTTGGGTTGGCACATCCTTATGAGCAAGCTATACAACGTCCTCCTTTCTTGTGAGGCAGCATATCACTTACATGTTGGTGGATGTCAAAAGTAAGTGGAACTATACAATTGTCACACTAGAGATACTAGTGTGCTAAAGGCAAACAATTAGAATAGATTAGTCTGTTGACGCAGACACCACTGACAAAGTATTTCACCGTGCTGACACCACCTTTACCTAACTCAAGACACAGGTCATCCAAAGCTGCTAGCGGGATAGCTTGATAAGTAGACTTGGATGCATTCTCCAGGATCTTAGATTTCATGCAAGGTACAAATATGTTTATCAGCGTGCCTGTCTAATATTCCTCCCAAATGTAGTTTTAGAGAGATGGGTTAAAATGTGACCATTTTGCTGAACTGGCAAACTTTTTTTGTTTAATTGGATAACAAAGGCTGATTTAACACGGGTTAGAACGTTTCTCCAAAGAGCAGGTGTAAGTAATTGTATTGCGTGCGACTAAGAGGATCAGGAGGTTCCTTAATAATATTAAACCTAGCATTGGGCGTGTGACTAACACAATCCATTTGAGCACAGTTGAGCTTTTTTTGGTGGTGATGAAGATTTATGATATGTAACACCTGGTGCCTAGTTAAGGCACCATTGTCATTTAGCCTGACAGACTTTAGTTTTATCCTTTCATTAATCCCATGCACCGCAGTTGAAGGGAATATTCTTAAAGTGGGTCAAAGACTTAGGTTTCATCATACTACCAATATCCCTGAAAGAGATTATTCACACTTCTGACCCATGCTATATAGAATTTATTAACCATGTTTAGCCGTTGTACTTTTTTTTTTTTTTTACTGAAGACTCTTTTGGTGATGCAAGCATTCATAAAAGTGTCTTAATGGTGGAATGTTCTTTATAAAAGGCAGTCTGTCCTCAGGTCTGGTATTCACTAAGACATTTTGATTTTATTAAAATGATATGCATATATATATATATATATATATATATATATATATATATATATAATATGCTTGCTTAGAAGGATGTTCAGCCATCCCTCTTCATATAGTGGTCTTTTGTTGGGTCATTTCCTGTTTGTTTTATATGATTGTGTTTTACTCCCACAGACCTAATAGACTTCTGAACTCTTTGGTGCATATTAGTCTTCATTATATTCTTCATGTTGTGCCTTGTCAAACCTCAGGAAAGAGCCAGAATGAAGTTCAGCTTACTTGTGAGTGGTTGGAGAGAAGTGGTCCGTCTTGTGCTCACATGCATGGGTTGACTAGTGTTATGTCACATGGCCCTTATTGGAGTAATCTTGATATCACTTAAACAACAGGGACTTTGGATATATCAAATATTGTCATATGGACCACGTAATGCTATTGTTTGATCATAAATGTGACTAGAAATAGATTTCATCAGCTATACTAGACGGTCAGGCTAAAGCTGAATTGCAAGCACCAGAGTGTAACGGTAATGAGAAAGTAAATGAGACTAAGTTGTCAAAGCAGCTACTTCAGTTCCTGAAGTCTGTCAATAGAAAGCTGCTGTACTTCGATTATATTGTGTTTAGTGACTTAAACACTTTAACAGCATTAGCGTAACATGTACAGTTACCTACAACCCCATATGGTTCCTAAGTATTTGTACATCGCAAAAGCGGTATCACCAGGGGAACCATGACAAAGTTTAGTCTCTTTGGGATCAGAGAATTTAGGGCGTGGGGTGCAGAGATGTGCATTAATGTGATGTCTACTCTAGAGAAGCAATAGAGAAACACTTGAGGGGAGGTGCTTTTTGCTCCATATCACATAATGTTTTATTAACAGGGTTTAATTGGAGCTGAGCACCATGACTCAGATGTTTTACAGATATGTCAGATAGGGCTTACTGAAGGTACTTTTTAACCCCTCGGGTGCCTGGTACCAAGTGCTTATATCAGCTGCCATGGTGCTCGTGCGCCAGGGATGTACCACCTCGTCCTGGTCCTCGGGAGAAGCACTAGTGCTCCCCCCGAGGGCCTCGCACCCCCCTCTCCTATGGGCAGGGATGGAAGGGGAATCGCTTCCCCTTACACCCCCCTCCCTCAGTGACGTCTAATTATGTCAGCGCACGATCGCGCGCTGACCTCAACAGAGGCAGCCCCCACGGCGCTGGATCGCAAGAAAAATGCAAAAGCATTTCTCTTCTGATCACAGGCTGGGGGCGGGAGAGGCATCAAGGGAAAGAAAAGGCCTTTTCTTTCCTTTGATGTCTCTGAGCATTTTCTGCAGCCAGATCGTGAAGCGATTGGGCTGCAGAAATGCCCACTAGACACCAGGGATTTTGTGTTTATATAAAGTAAACGATAAAAGAGAGCGGCCCCTTTGCCAAGGGTCGCTCCCCTGGGGGCTTTTTTTTGTTATTAGGCCTATATACATATTCAATTAAAAAAACGGGTTACAGGGACGTTATAGTTAGGCTCTGAATGAATGTACTCGCACAAAACTGTAAAAATTCAGCAGCTAGAGTTACTATAGTAGTTAGTAACTATAACTCACGGCCTAATGTAGCCATAACTCACACCCCTGCCATGCACAGTTTTTTGTTCTATAATTTGACTGCTGCAGTTTCATTGATATTTTTATTGATGTTATAAAAGTTATGAGTGCTGTAATATCTGGGGTAATTAGCAGTGCATGGCGAGGGCACGAGTTATAGTTACCTTAAGGCGTGACTTATAGTTATTCGAAATAACTCCGACTGATGAACTTCTATGGTTTTGTGCGATTAAATTCAGAACTGAATTATAACTTCTCTCTAACCTTTGTTTTTTTGTATTGAATTTCTATGTTTTTTAAAAATTGATTTCCTAACTATAACATCCTGTAACCTTTGTTTTTTTCAGTGAATTTCTATGTTTTTCTTTTACGTAAAGTAATTTGAATTACTATACGTTAATCCAGCCACCGCTGTGCATGGCCTTCGGCCGTGTGCAGTGGGGATTGGCTGCCCTGCGGTCAACCCCTATTCCCAGCAAACCCTGCGTCTCGCACAGCATCCGGGTTGGCCGAAAGGCATGTTTTTCTGGATTTGAGAATAGGTGTGAGAGGGTGTCTCTGGGTGTGAGAGTGGGTGTGACAGTGTCTATGTAGGTGTGAGAGTTGGTGTGTGCGAGTATCTGGGTCTGAGAGTAGATTGAGAGGGAGACTCAGTGTGAGAGTGGGTGCATGAGTCTGAGTGGGTCTGTGAGTGGGCGCATAAATGTCTGAGTAGATCTTTGAGTGTGTGCATGAGTGTCTAAGTGGGTCTGTGAGTGGGTGCGTGAGTGGGTCTGTGAGTGTCTGTGGTGGGTGTGTCAGTAGCTGTGTGAGTGACTTGCGACAAAGGAACATCACCTACCCTTTTACCCAACAAGAGCCCACAGTTTTGCACAAACTATCTACCCAAGTGTTATTCTTTCTGCCTCATTGGCTAAATGTCCAGTACGTATTTTACTCTACAGCTGCATAATGGAGCACAAGGAAATGTCACCAGTAACCTTGTGTGCATGTTGGCAATATGATTGTGCCTGGTGCTTCTTTATCTAGAAATATGTGATAACATGAACCCTCCTTCAGAGAGGCCAGTGAGACTACAAAGACCTAAATCTCCACCAAACTAGGGTTCTTCCTCTTATCTATATGACGTAAGTGCTTCTCTGTTTTGTGGAGATGTCTTCATATACCTCGGCATCAAGAACAGCACCGAAATCAATGGCAAACGCACTGAGGGGCCCATTGGTGAGCTGTCCATCATCCTGGCAAAATGCGTGGAGACCTTTGCTTACTACTAAGGTAGACGGTACGGAGCCAAGCGGGCAGAGCTTCCAGGTGATTTGCACACTTGCATACTTGCAGCCATTTAAAGGGAGAACCATTGACTCTAGGGGGCGGCGTATGACTTCCTTCCCTGGACCGATTTCACCCAGGGGAAGCCTCAAAGTCCCGCGGTCCCAGCCAACTCCCTATCTCCTGCGGGAGCCGACATTGCTTGTGCACACAGGGAACTGATAAACATGCAGCTCCTTGTGTGCAATAGTTCAATAGTTTCATCTCTTTCCTTGTTCACATCTCTGCAGCACGGAAAGAAATGAAACCTCCTCTTGCAGTGGGTGAGAGCACTTTGCCAGCTCTCGCCCGCTGGAACCAAATTGTTTGTCTCCCCCACCCCTATTTTAGCATCATTGCCCTGGGGAGGTGGTGGTCCATGGAAATAATACAAGCCCTTGGAGAGGGGCCTCATGCACCCCCACCCCCTTTTTTTGAAGCTCCCACTCCCCCCGGAACCTGGCCCACCTTGGGCAAAATAAAAGGGTGGGAGACTGCATTAAAAAAAAAATATATATATCTCAGACTAATCCAAGGATGCATCCAGAGATTTTTCAAAGATTGTTAAACAAAAATGCTTTTTAGCCCTGGTGGGGTCCATATGGGACCCCGATTTCCAGGATAGGGGCTCAGGTTGACCCTACCCTGGTCCCTTTTCTTTTTTTAATCTTTTTTGTGGGACTCTGCTAAAGCTGACACGTCCTTGTTGAAGTGTTGGCAAACAATCAGATAGCAGCACAGGAACAGTTGGTTCCGCGTCCCTAGGTATCTATATTTTTTAAACTCTAATATCTCTAAAACGTCTGAATGTATCTACACCAAATAAAAGAAAAAAACACTTTCAGGACTAAGAGCTTGCTTTCTGACAAATATGGTGTAATTCGATCAAGGGGTTCAGGCTGGAATCATGTTCAAAATCCCTATGGGAAAATGCATGGGGAAAAACACGTTATAGGGCCCCCCTTTTCCTTGCCCTCACTTGATGAATCTCTCTGAAGCTTTCGAGACAGCAGCTGAACCAATTAAAGTGAACGTTTTGAAAATTTTGAAAAATTCCATGGTTTAAGAATTTGTGTCCTCACTCTGCTGATAACTACCTTTGGGGACAAAGTATTTATTTCTATTCTTCTGTGCTGGTACCTGGAATTCATTGACACTAGTGCCACCATGTGGTAATCAGCAGCATACTATATGCATAAGATATGTCAAGCAGCTCCAAAGTGATTGGCAAAACAAAAAAAAACACTACCTCTATTGAAACTAGGTCCTAACTAGAACCGCCTTCTGGCGACCGCCAGAAGGTAATGTTATATAATTAGCGATGGTCTGCCAACCTGAAACTGCTCCCACGCTGCGGGCTTTTTTTTATTAGTTTGTCCAGCGTTGTGTGCATACTTTAGAAAAAAAAAAGATACAAATACCATTCTAAAATGGCAATTAGCTATCCTGAAACAGTTTGGGTTTACACAAATATGCCAGAATGACCGCCAGTGCACCATTACACGTGCTTCGATGACCACCTTAGGTTGCTTTTTCTTTATTAGAAAGCCCATTCTAAGATATCAGTGTAGATGTGCGCATGTCATGATGCACCAACGCCAGTTTACATTTTTGCCAAAGCCAATAGCAACGGAATTGCCTATTGAGTTTCCAGTCCTTGTTTATTATAAATACGTTTCAAAGATTGCAACTACTCCATGACTTCTCCTTATTGCAGGCAATCAGTTGCCTTGCATGTACCTACCCCCATCCGCTCTTTACCCCTTAGTGTTCCACCCACTCACACCTGTGAATTCCTCCCTCTTTTAACTTCTGTTCCAGTTATTCCCTATTTCTTCTGTCCCTTTCACTTCATGACAAGGTAGCATTTCCGCGTTAACATGAGATGGGGGTCATTCGCATGATGGAACGAGTAAACAATCGCAGAGAGCCTAGTATGACCTTGTACCACCAACACGCTTTTTGTGCGTTTTCAACGTGCATGCCTAGGTTATAAATATCTCATGTGCTATTACCTTGATACTTTAGTTATACTTGTGACGTGCCTTTTTATCGTTAAAGCTTTCAAGCAGTTAACACCTTATCCATGGTTTAAGAATTTGTGTCCTCACTCTGCTGATAACTACCTTTGGGGACAAGGTATTTATTTCTATTCTTCTGTGCTGGTACCTGGAATTCATTGACACTAGTGCCACCATGTGGTAATGAGCAACATACTATATGCATAACCCAGTTAAACTTAATCTGAGCATTGTGTAAAAAAATGAAGGCAACAAAGCCTATGAAAGTGTGTGTGCTTAACATGCAAAAAGGGTAGTTATGTTAATTGAGATAAATAAAAGTTTCTGTTGATCATGTTCACATGCTGAATATCCTACCTTTGCCTTTCAAGAATGGCACAAAGGCCCATTAGCTATTATTAACAAGATGGTGTTGTCAATTCGACATTGTAATACAGGTGCGAACTGTATAATTTTCTACTTATCAAAGCGACAGGATTGTTTCAGAAATTCAGTTGTCTTTTTTGGTGCCATGGATTGAGCTGATACGTTATGGCAGCATACTCATTGTAACAGATATTTTACAGCAGACGTTCTTATTATCTTAGAGCTTATGTTACATCAGAGTTTTGATTCTAGCAATGGTCTTATTTTGCCACCTATCCGCGAGTGTGCATAAAAGGGCTGCTAGAAAGCTTGAAGCAGTAGTTACATGATTAGAAAACCCTGAGAGTCTTTACAAACCCCAAACTAATATGTTTAAGTGTTTTCACCAACTCCTCTCCAATAGCTTTCCTCGCTAGAAAAGGATGGAACCTTATGGCTGACAAAGAGTAAAAACAATTTCTAGGGTGTGGGTGGGTTTGGCAGGAGGGTTCAGAGAAAAAGAATTTGCTATCGCACTGCAGATTTTCCCATATGCAAATTACCAGCTTGTAATTCTGCTCGTGTGAAAATGGAATCACAAACGTTTGCTAGTCATAACTGACTCCAGACCTTCTTCTGTAAACTTTTGTGAATTCTTGGAAGTAATGCATTTGCACCAGTAGAAGTATATATAGTTGTCGGTGCCCTTTGGTGACTTTGTTGAAGAATTTTCTCCCTAATTTATTTTTGTCTTGTTCCCATAATTATTTTACACGGATGCACCATTATTATTTTTAAGTATTGGCTTGCATCATACGTGTTTTGCTAAATGATGCCTCCGATAAATGGTATTTAAAATTGAACAATTGCTTATCAAACGATTTTGTGTAAAGATGCAATGTTTTGTGCACTTTTCATTTTGAAAGCAAACAGTCGCCAAACTTTCTATCATATTACTATATGTATTTACATATTTTAAAGAAACATTTTGGGAGAATTATAAATAGCCCCGAAATTGCAAAGGTGTAAACATTTTTATATTTATACATATGGATACAAAACTTACCATAAAGGCAGACAATCACAGATGAATGCTGCAAACTGGCAGTGTAAGATTTGTGAAGTTGAGATTGCTTGTCCACTGGATATAACAATAATAAAATCTTGTCCTTGAACCCAAGCAGTATATCATAGAAGTCATTGGATAGGAATTCCACACCTTTGCAATTGTAACAATTTTGCCTTTTATGATCGTCATCATCAGTATACAAATGCATAGATTATTGTACACACAACAATAATAGGTCTGCTATTACTTGAGCAGGAAAGTAACTATAAGGTAAGAGTGTGGGTGTGTATATATATATATATATATATATATATATATATATATGAAGAGTAATGTCTTCAACTCTTTGCTAAATTGGAGCAGCGCTGGGGCGGTCCTTATGACTAAGGGGAAGTTGTTCTGGACACCGGGAGCTTAGATGCAAAAGGCTTGTTGCTTTGTTTTTCTTTTTTAGACTTCCTTCTTTTTGCTTTCTTTCAATTTCCTTTAAGAGTAACAGACTCGTTTTAAATGTATCTAATTTGAGTGCTATTAAGTCCGGAAATACAAAAAGAAAAACACCAAAGAGAAAAGCAGAATCCAATTCCATTGATGTAAGGATCATCCCTCACATTTCATTTACAAATTCCCCAAAGTATGCTCTGTTTACTGTGATACACTGATAGGAAAAGGGATACTTGGTTAATATAATTATTCAACAATCAATCAATCAATCAATCAATCACGATATTTATAAAGCGCGCTATGTACCCGTCAGGGTTTCGAGGCGCTGGGGGGGAAGGGGGGGGGGGGGTGGAGGTGTGCTGCAGTTAGCGGTCGAAGAGCCAGGTTTTGAGGAGTCTCCTGAAGGTGAGGAGGTCCTGGGTCTGGCGTAGAGATGTGGGGAGAGAGTTCCAGGACTTGGCGGCGAGGAAGGAGAAGGATCTGCCGCTGCAGGTCTTGCGCTGGATTCGGGGGACGACGGCGAGGGCGAGGTTGGCGGATCGAAGTTGACGTGTGGGAGCGTAGAAATTGAGTCTGGAGTTGAGGTAGGAGGGTCCGGCGTTGTGAAGTGCCTTGTGAGCGTGGGTGAGGAGTTTAAAGGTGATCCTCTTCTCCACCGGGAGCCAGTGGAGTTCCCTCAGGTGAGGGGAGATGTGACATCGGCGGGGTATGTCGAGGATCAGTCGGGCGGAGGCATTTTGGATACGCTGGAGTCGTTTGATGTCTTTGGTTGGGATGCCTGTGTAGAGTGCGTTGCTGTAGTCAAGTCTGCTGCTGACGAGGGCTTGGGTCACCATCTTTCTGGTCTCTGTTGGAATCCACTTGAAGATTCTGCGGAGCATGCGGAGGGTGTTGAAACAGGAGGAGGAGACGGTGCTGACCTGTTTGGACATGGTGAGTGCAGAGTCCAGGATGAAGCCGAGGTTTCTTGCGTGGCTGGCAGGGGTGGGTGGGGGTCCGAGGTCGGCGGGCCACCATGAGTCGTTCCAGGCCGAAGGAGAGCGCCCGAGGATGAGGATTTCCGTCTTGTCGGAGTTGAGTTTCAGGCGACTGTTGTTCATCCATTCGGCGATGGATTTTAGTCCTTCGTGGAGGTTTGTTTTGGCGGTGAGTGGGTCTTTGGTCAGGGAGAGGACGAGCTGGGTGTCGTCGGCGTAGGAGATGATGCTGAGGTGATGCTGGCGGGCCAGTTTTGCGAGGGGGGCCATGTAGACGTTGAACAAAGTAGGGCTGAGGGAGGATCCTTGGGGGACGCCGCAGATGAGGTTGGTGGCTTTGGAGCGAAAGGGGGAGAGTCGGACTCTCTGAGTTCTGTCGGAGAGAAAGGATGAGATCCAGTGGAGGGCTTTGTCTTGGATGCCGGCTTCCTGGAGGCGGGTCAGTAGGGTGCGGTGGCAGACTGTGTCAAAAGCGGCTGATAGGTCGAGAAGGATGAGGGCCGAGGTTTCGCCGTTGTCCATTTGATGTCTGATGTCATCTGTGGCGGCGAGGAGAGCAGTCTCCGTGCTGTGGTTTCGTCTGAATCCGGATTGTGAGGGATCCAGGATGGAGTTGTCTTCGAGGAAGTGGGTGAGTTGTGTGTTGACGATCTTCTCGATGACTTTTGCTGGAAAAGGGAGGAGAGAGATCGGGTGGAAGTTTTTGAGATCGTTGGGGTCGGCCTTGGGTTTCTTGAGGAGGGGTTGGATTTCAGCGTGATACTCATATACTCAATACTCATGGCAGATCAGGATTGCCTGGCAGCAGTAACACAGCAAACTTTTTGTCAGCTCTGAATTTGCTCTTATGCTTCGTATGACAAATACTGGATGACTCTGGATCATGTGCTTAGCAGTTAATTTGCTTATCATTATGGCTATTAATCACCAGGCGTGTATATATATATATATATAGTGAGTAATAGTAGCCATATTGATAACTGAATTAGCTGCTAAGCACATGTGCTCAACCTTTAATTTGTTATGATAGAACTCTAAAGATATGAAAATTGGCATTATATTCAAGAACCTGAAACTTTCATTGAATGACATGGATTAGGGATTCCTTTTCTGAATTTCGATTTGCCTATTAGGTATTGATATTTCTGACATTATTACGATGATGTATTGTGCCTGCCCTAACGAAGTTATTGGTAACCTTGCTACAGCAACGAAACACGTATTGGCCTCATGATCTATCTGAATTGATTAAAGAATGTGAAGACTGTGAACAAAGAAACCCTTTTTGATCAATTGATACTGATTAATATAATTTTGAACTACAATCCCATAACCAGCTACCTCTACTGTTGTTACTCGTTGACCATATGGATGCCATTTGACTCTGTACAGTGTTCTGCTGCCTTTTGGCTAGGTTCGCACTATGCAAACATACAGATATATAACGTTATTTTTAATGTGAAAGGATGGAGTTAACTGGTCTAAAAGCCTTTGAACATTTATTGACTATGTGAAGGTTGATTCTCTAGATTACCCCTAAGATCCAAAC